>NC_056744.1:1517535156-1517610156 GCF_019279795.1 Protopterus annectens | reverse complement strand
TCATCTATGATGGCACCTAGTAGTTTTGTAAATGGTACAACCTCAATGATAGTGTTATTTTGAGCATGAATAGTGAATTCTTCCTTGTTTAGGGAAGTGTTTTTTTTTGGGGGGGGCACAAGTTTAGTTTTGTTGGGGTTTAGGGTGAGATGATCATTGGTCATCCATGTTTCAGCATAAGTGAGGGCACTTTGGGTGAGTTGCTGTAGTTCAGATGTGTAGTTGGCAGCACAGATGATAGTTGACAGTACATTGACTAAGACTGCTGTAGAAGTTGATAAAAATGCTAAACAGAAGGGGCCCTAGTAAGGATCCTTGGGGAACACCTGTGGTTGTGTTAAGGAATGGAGAGAAGGAATGTTGCCACTTGGTTGATCATTGCCTATTTGTGAGGTAGTTTGAGAACCAATTGAAGTTTGGGGGTGAAATGCCCATGTTACATAGTTTAGTGAGAAGAAAAGAGTGGGAGACCATATCAAAGGCCTTAGAAAGGTCAAGAAAGAGAGAAGAAACAATGTTTCCAATATCTCTGGTCCTGTTAAGTGTGTCCATGAAGGATATAAGAGCTGCAGTAGTACCATGACCTGGCCTAAAACCATGCTGAGTGGGAAAAAAGATTTGGTTTTGAAGCAGATAATGAAGAAGTTGAGTGTGAATGCAGTTTTCCAGAAGCTTTCAGATGGGTGACAGGATAGCAATAGGTCAAAAGATGGAAATATCTGTGTTGTTGCCTCCTTTACGAAGAGGCAGAATATTTGCTTTTTTCCAAATTGTGGGTACATGGGACTCCTTAACAGATCTGTTAATATGTATGCTGATGGGATAAGCAACAGATTTGGCAGATATTTGTATGGATTCAGGAGGTATGTTGTCAGGGGCATTGGTGACAGGTCAGAGTTTAAGAAGCATTTTTTATAGTGGCAGTAGGTATAAGTAAAAGAGAAAGGCTAGGTAATGGGGGATTAAAGGTATTTTGTGTGGCTGAATTAGAAGAGGCTGGGTTGGTTTGTGGAAAGGGGTGATTAGACTGGCTATATTATTGAATTATGAGTTAAAGAGTGAGGCTATTTTGGTGGGTGTTTTATCTGAATTTGGGCAAGAATTATTAATTGAGCCTGGTTTTAGTAATGAATTGATGGATCTCCAGATTTTTGGGGGATTTTGCTTATGTTGGTTTTGTAGACTAAGGCAGTGTTCTTTTTATTTTTAACAATTAGGTGCTTTACTTGATCATGGAGTTGTTTATATTGTGTGAGGTCAGATATATTTTTGTTTTTTTGCCATAATGTCCATGCTTTGTCTCAGGCAGTCATGAGTTGCTTTGTGGGTCTAATAAGCCAAATGTCATGATTAGTTTTTACTCTCTTTTGTCAGAGTGGATCTGGATTGTTTAGGACTTTGAGAAATGTTGAGCTGAAGAATTTGACAGCCTCATCTAGAGGAAGGAACTTTAATGCATTCCATTTCATGCTTTGTAAAGTTTCATTACGTTTGTTTGGGCAGAAATGGGATAAGTCTCTAGTTTGCTTATACTGGTGTTTACTGAGTGTTGGGGTAGTTTTCCATAGTATGAAGGCAGGTAGGTGGTCACTTATACTATTAGGGAGTGTTACTGTGGAGGCAATTCTATTTGGGTCAGAGACCATAACCCAGTACAAGACTGAGTCACTATCATTGTTTTTATTGGATCTAGTCATATTGTCAATTGGCTGGGTAAAGTTATATAGGTTGATATTGGAGGAAGGATGTTGATGGGAGATATCTAGCCACTTAATGTTTGCATTGCCCAGAGTGATTGCTTCATTTTTATATTACTTGATGTTTAGGCAAGGATTTCTTCTAATATCCGAATGTTATTGCCTGGAGGACTATATAGTACTACAATACAGAGGTTCGTGCAATTATTCATTTTTAGGTAGGAAATTAGTATTTCGGCTGTGAAAAAATGTGGGATAAACTTAGTATATGGGACTATAGTAAAGGTATTTGGGTACAACAAAGTGACACCAACACCTTTTTTATGCAGTCTAGCTTATCTAAGACAAGTAAAGCCTGAGGGTAGGAATTTGGTGTCTTTAATATAGCGTTTTAACCATGTTTCAGTAGCGGCTATAATATTAGGTTTGCTGTGAGCTATCCAGGCATGTAATTCTGGGATTTTGCTTCTGATACTTTGAAGGTTAATGCTTGGAAAGTTTAGTGATTTAGAGGAGTTATAGGGGTGTGTACAACTTTAGTAAGTGTGGGTAAAGTATATATTCCCAGCAGACAAGTCCCAAAAGGCTCTCCAATGGAGGAAGTTGGATAATGCCAAATAAGGTAGAGCAGGCCTGATATATAAAGGTATGTGGGCAACTAGGCTTGTTGCTCAGAAGCACCTTTTGCAGGGTAGATGGAGGGTACAGGAGCATGTGAAGTTATAGTGAGATAAATGGGACTAGGTATGGGAAATGCCATCAAAGCTAAACTGTTGGCCTAGATACAGTTGAGACTGTTATTTAATGTGTATGTCACCCTTACAAACAAGCAAGGTTTGGGTATAATCTCAGCAATAAATGCTGGAGATGTGACAGTCTGGGAGCAGATAATTTACATACATTTTGAGAATGTTTGTTCATTTGCAGATATTTGGCTTTGTTTGACACAACTGTTAAATAGGACTTTTAGTACAGATTTAAAAATATGTTGGAAATTTTGAATATTCGGGCTCCCATCAAGTGGACAAACATAACTGAACATCTGGAAAACAGGTTGGAACCCAACTAATGCTGGGAAATTATTCTCTGATGAGCAATGGAAAATAAAGCTTCAATTCCCATTAGAAGTTTATGAAAATTCCCTTTGTCATCTTCTAGGTTACATTTTTCATTCCTTTAAGGATATTAGTTTGTATACATGTATACCTTTAGAATGGGAAGTTTTTTGATTGCCATGGATCACCAAATTATCTGAATGACATGTTAAGGTTGAGATGGCTGCTGGTTTAATAAATTAGATTATTATTGTGTTAACATATACACTGAGCCATGTATATAGTTGGCTATCGACATGGCATTGTCCTATTAGTTTGAATAAAAATGTTTATCTGGTTACATTGCATGTTTGTTAAACTTAGCATTATATGTAAACAAAAAGGTAAATTAAATTTGTAGATTGATAATTTTACCATATTCTAAAATTGTAATTATATAATATTGCAGGCACCACTAACAATCAAAGGTGGCATTAGAAGTGTTATATGAAATCATATTGTATACAGGAAAATGTTCTTCCCATCTTAAAGAACTAGAAGGTATTCAGTAAACAGAGAAGTATTGACTAATCTCTTGTTAAGTAATGAATAATAGTAAGAATGTCAGAATACCTCCAAGTTAGGGAATGGTGTTATTTGGATGTCAGAGGAGAGAGGAGGGAGGAATTTAGTAGAACAAAAAGATGATAAAGTTCTATCAGTAGGTTTACCAAATGAAAATTCCATCTTCAGAATTTAAATTTATATAACCATAAAGGACATGGTGAAAGATATAGCTTTAAAGAAATAAAGCAAACAAAAATGAAATAAATCACACAAATAACCATAATAAAGATACCTTGTTTGGAAGAGAAGAAATATCATGAACAGACAGGATAATAGCTCATTAGGTACAGGGATTTACAGTAAACCATGCTACAGGAATTCTCTATTACATAGACGTAGCATGCATTCCCCCCCCATATGTCTTTAGGAATATAATAAATAGACAGGGTCTGTGAGCCTCAAGACTGAATGGGACTGATGATGAGTTTACCTCAGAGCTCAATCAGCTTAGAGATAGACTGAGGGACAGAGGATACGAGGAAAGAGAGGTTGACAGGGTGCTGGACACCATTCCTCCTCTCAGGCCCAAAATACCAAAACCGTATTTTTCAGAACAACACAGGGATGTGAATGCTTCATGTGTCCCATCGAATAGATCCAAGAACTTCTCTGTCTCCCTTGGGTATACAACAGATACTAGGATGATAATGGACATCATTAGGAGACACTGGGGTTTGCTGATCACTGATCCTGACATTAGGAGGTTAATAGGAGATACACCAAGGTTCTTGTATAAAAATAAAAATAATCTGTGCTACCCAGATAACAATAGACTGGATGACAATGGGTTAAGAGGGAGCATGCTGCCCTGTGGCAAATGTAATTTTTGAAGTTTCATAGACAGCAGTGGTATCTTTGACCATCCTGATAATGGGCGTAGGTAGAAGTTTAGTGTAAGTGCCAACTGCATGACGTTACATGTTGTTTACTTAGCCTACTGCAGGTACTGCAAAGCATTCTATGTCGGGACAACCAATAGGACCATGAGAGACAGGATCAGGGAGTACCTCTACAACATATGATGTGCTTCCATGAACAATGCTTTGTCTAAGCATGTGATTAGTACTAAAGCTAGTCATACTTTCAGGTTTAAGGTTATTGATAGAATTTTTCCCACTGCTAGAGGTGGTGACATCAGGAACTTAACTGAAACCAGAGAGGTCAAATGGATGATAAAACTAAGGGCTGAACAAGGTAGTGGACTTAATGAAAAAGTTCCAATTAGACCTATACTGAAGGGGCATAGCCTTAGGAGTTGACCTTGCTTCATTTCACATTTTTATATCTTTATCCTTTATTTTTTATTTTCATTTTTTATATGTACTCATTATTCTATATGTAATTTTATATGTATTTATTGTGTTTTATGTCTATTTTATATAATTATATGCCCTATCTCTTTATTTTTACAAGCTCTTTAGCTGTTAACGTGTGATTGGCTTAAGGGTATTTGAACTATGTATATATATATATATATATATATATATATATATATATATATATATATATATATATATATATATACACATATATATATATTGCAGTGGCTCATTCTCTCTGTGTCTATGGTCTGATGAAGCAGTAGTGAAAGCACTTACCAAGTTTTATTTCTTTGGCAACTAAGTTTTATTTGTTTGATAATGAACATGCTTCTACTTCAGCCAGTGTGTTACTACATTGGTTTTATTTTGTGATTATTCCATTTTTCTTCCAACATTGTATTTATCTAAGTCTGTGCATTTTCATAGTTTTTTATTTTGAAAATAAAAAATACATTGGGCAGGATTCACGAAGGCTTGCATGGAGTCTAAGAGTAGTGTAAGACTCCATGCAGCCTTCGCGATCCAGGAACAGCCCAAAGTACGTGTAAGAGACCAGCTAAAATGTCTCTTACATGGAGTGGGCGTGGATAAGCTAATCACCTCACTTGCAGCCGAATAGCATGCAAATGAGGATGATTAGCGATCCAGGAAGCCCAAAACAGCTTGTGTAAGAGCTGTTTTAGCTGCAGAAATGTACTCAGTTGACAACTGAGTACCTTTCTGCAAACTGCACAATGGAGCCATGTCAGCTCCAAATAAAGGGTGCATATGTGTCAGGCAGCATGCCAATGGCCAAATATGTGGCCATTGGCAAGGTAACCTGATGCACAAATGGGCTGCGGTGTATAAAACATAAAAACGAAGGTTATAAACCCACAAATGTGAGATTTATGCAATACATGGATTTTCAATGCAGGGACCAGCAGATCAAAAACAACATGGCCACCGTGTAGTGGTTGCTAAGGGGGGAAGCTGAGTCTAAGAGATGTAACTAAGCATTAGTAGGCAATCATATGCAAATGAGTGTTAGGATACTGAATTCCACTGTCACATAGCAAATGAGCACATTCTGAGTAGTGTAAGAGTAACAGAAGGGGGAGGAACAGAGTAGGAGATAGGTGACATCACAGGGGGGAATGGCATAAAGAAATGCAGTTCATTGGAGGTCAGAGTTACATGACAGATGTCAGACACATATCATGGAAAGAGGAGGGCCACAACATAAGCATGGGAAAGTCAAGAAATGGAAGGTGTACACTGTTGCCTACACCAAAGTTTCTTGCTGAGCGTGCATGCGCATGTGTGCATGCCATGAAGCGTGAGTAAGACAGTGTGCGCGTGTGTAAGGCAGACTGAGCATGTGGGAGCATGTTGGTAGCCGTTTAACACTGTTTGCGCTGGTGTGCATGCGTTTTAACCTGAATAAGCAGATTCTGAACTGTGTAAGCATGTGTGCGCGTATGTAAGCCACTGTGAGCGTGTTTCTGCTGGTATACATGCTGCTCCCCCCTGAGGAATCAGAAAGGAAAAAGGAAGCAACAGAATTAGTAGGAAGCTAGCAGGGAATACTGCTGGAGCTAGCAGGTGAAAACAATTAGAAGCAGGCAATTACACAGGCAGAATAGTAGCTCAGCCCAACACTTAAAAATCTGCAAACAGCAGTGCAAGATGTTTCTCTCAAGAGACACTGCAAGACAGGAGTAAGCTATTAGAAGTGAAAACTGAAAAAGCTTCACTCAGAGCAGAAATGTTAGGGGCTGCCATAGCTGTCATAATGAGACATAGGCAACTTGCTGAGGGTGGTGACAATGCAGATGGTGCCAGACAACCCACAGTGAGGAGACGGAGAAGAGTGCACAGGCCCAGGGTCACCTACCACGGGTTACATGAGCTGGAGATAGTAGAGCGCTATAGAGTGGACAGAGACCTCCTGCAGCAAATAATGGAGCTGTGCGGGCCACACCTCACACACAGAACCAACAGAGGGGAACCCATCCCAGTGGAAACCAAGGTATGTGTTGGCCTAAGAATACTAGCAACAGGTACCTTCCAGAGACCAACTGGTGATATGATGGGGATATCACAGGCATCAGCCTCCAGGGTACTGCACCAGTTCCTGGATGCCATGTCAGCATATGTCGGTGATTATGTATATTTCCCCAATGCCCATGAGGTATTGGCCAGCAATATGCGTCTCTTCCAGCAAATAGTGGAATATCCTGAGGTAGTGGGTGCAATAGATTGCACCCACATACGCATCAAAGCACCAGCTGGTGAGCGGGGTAGGGCCTACATTAACTGCAAGAGCTTCCCCTCCATCAATTGCCAGGTCGTGTGTGATGCCCAGGGCATAATAATGAATGTGTGTGCTGGCTGCCCTGGGAGCTACCATGATTCCCACATCTGGCATTTGGCGCAGCTGTACCAGACATTTGCCAATGGGGACATCCCACACGGACACCTAGTGGGGGATGCAGGTTATGCACTGGAGCCGTGGCTGATGACACCCATCAGAAACGCACACACACCTGAACAGGAACGCCATAATGAGGCACACGCACAAACACGTAATGTAATAGAGCGTGTGTTTGGGCTGTTCAAGTCATGGTTCCGGTGTCTGGACACATCTGGTGGAGCCTTGCAGTACACACCAACTACAAGTACCCAAATTGTCATGGTATGTGCTATGCTACATAATATGATCTTGCAAAAACAGCTGCAGCAGGACCAGCATAGGGCCGGGCCAAACAGCCCCCCACCATTGCCAAGGCCATCACAGGCAGAGCGTGACTCAGAGGAGGAACAACCTGAGCCTGCCCCAGTAGGCAGAAGGAGGCATGCCCAGTATGCCCTGGCCTTGGCAAAGAGGCAATGCATAGCACATACACTGGCTCAGTAGGAACCCTGGGAATGATACCCCCTCTGACTCACTCAAATAATAACAGGGATGCCTAAAATGACATGACCTGCTCACAAACATGTACAGGGAGTGTAATATGTGCATCCAACAGAGGCAGCCCTGCAGCACCACCTGAGGCATGAATGCCATGTGTTAAGTAATGTAACACCATGTACTATATGCACACCTGAGGACCCTGACTAACATCCTACCCTCACCAAGCATCATGCCACAATATGACAATGAGATGATCATGTGCAATAATTGACTGAAGTATTGCAGTTAGTCAAAGGAGATCCAATGTGTGCCAGCCTGGGATGACATGCTGAGCATGACATGATGCTCCACCTGCTAGGACTGGCATGCACCTATCAGTGCAGGCCGTATGGATACTGGCAAAGGCTGTTGTTACCCACAGCATGCCATGAATAGGTAAGGCTCAGAACACAAACCTACCTCCATAGGTATCAGAAGGGATAAGAATAAGATAAGGGATAAGTCGAAACTGCAAGATGCATGCAGTCTAAACTCACCCAGTATGGAGAATGTTGACATCTGTGCTGTAACAGAAAACTGGGTCAAGGCTCACAACAGCACCCTAACTCTACCAGGTTACACCTCATACTGTGCTGTACAGCCTCAAAACATGGAACAAGCTACAAAAGGAGGGTGACTAGCACTAATTGTCAAGGATAACCACACCCCCATGTTGGTACCACAACAAGAAGCAGCATGGACTAGCTATGGTCAAGTAACAGTGGCTATAACTGCCCCCCAGTTTATAGCCTGTTACAGACTACTGTCCCAACTCCAGGAACTGCACCTGGCCTATACTGGAATACATGAATATATCAAGTCCTCCAAACCACATTATATTGGGTGACTGAAAATACCCAGACATAGACTGGGAGCATTATACTAGCACCAACACTGTAGGACAAATGTTCATAGAATCCATAAACCAAGATGCCCGGGAACAACGTACCACTCCCACAAGAGGGGTAAGCATACTGGATGTGATAATCAGCAACATGGGTACTGGATAGCAAGACGAGAAGTGTATTGCTCACTGGTAAACCCACACCATACAGTAATCACACTGGATATACAAATCCTGACCACAGTCCCTGGTCAGAAAACCACAGTGGAAAACATGTGTAAAGCAATATTTGCACTCCTCCAAAGTGATGTGGAATCCATTAAAGGTCCTGTGCAGGTGCAAAATATGGGCCACACCTCACAACCTGTAATACAGCCATTCCATGAACACTGCCAGGAATGCTTGGATTATGCAATCCTAAATTAAAACAAGACACAATGCCATACACGCAGGCATCTGGCATGGTGGACACCAGCCATAACCAAACCATGCAAGAGAATGAGGAAGCTACTACATGATATAGCAAACATAAAGAATGAAGTAATCACTGATCAGTAGTATGGCAATAAAATATGTCCACACATACAATCCACTACGGCCAGCCACAACAAGTTGAATCTTTGAATCTTGAGGCAATGTTACACCTGCCCCAAGTACACAGACAACCCCCATCTCCCCCAAAGAAATACAAATATATGTGAGAGATGCAACCATCTATCCAAACTGGAGGCTGAGCTCCCTCAACTCAGTACTCACAAAGCTAGTCAGGAGGAGAAGGTAACCACACATACCACAAACCCAGTCCCACATAGATCTATCACAACTGCAAACCAAAGACATAAACACAGAAAAAAATTCCCAGAGGCCCAAATTACAAACACACCACACCAACAGAGGCCTCCAAAGCAGACACCCAGTCAAACAACCTCCAAACATAGCACATGCAACACATAGTACACAAAGCTGGTGTGCCAAACAGTCACAGGCCAGAAGGAGAAACAACATGCCTGATACAGTTGTAATAGGTGACTCCATAGCGAGACACACTGCTGTCCCACACACCAGACTGAACAAGGGAAAGGGTACAGTAAGCTGCCTGTAGGCTGCCACAATACGCCACATAACGCAAGTATGCAGGTCACCCCAAAGCAAATAGAAATATGATGCAGTCATAGTCCATGCTGGTGTGAATGGCCTGAGATGTACCTCCCTGGACTACAGGAAAACAGACATAGATGAGCTCTCTGATTATGTAGTCCAGGCCGGTATGACACTCACCGTTTGCAGCATCATACCCTCACCAAGACTGATGCCACAGTACAAACACGGAATGATCAGTTATAACAAGTGGCACACTTACTGGTGTCATTCCAAGGGCATCTGGCATGGTGGACACCAGCCATAACCAAACCATGCAAAAGAATGAGGAAGCTACTACATGATATAGTAATGACTAATCCCAATGTCTGTCTGCTTGGGATGTCATGCTTGACAAGCCACGCAGCTGTTCCAGGGATGGCTTGCACCTGTTACCCCTGGGTGTCTGGATATTGGATAAGGCTTTTGCCAACTCCATAGAGCCTTTCGTAGGCAAGGCTGAAAAGACTAACCCACCACCCTAGAAAACATAAGTGGAAAGAAATATAAGGGTAATGCTGACCAATGCCAGATGTGTAAACCCCAATATGCATGCTCCCGAGGCCATCCCCAGTATGGAGAATATTGATGTCTGTGCAGTGACAGAAACCTGCTGCAAGCCTCCTGACAGCACACCAGCACTACCAGGTTATACCACATATCATGTGTCATGGCCCCAAAACCTGGAACAAAACATAAAAGGAGGGTGAGTATCCATATTCAGCACAGACACCCATACGTCCAGGTAACTGACAATGCACAAGGCATTGGAGTCCACCCATGTGCAACTAACCATAGGCAAGACTGCTGTACAGTCTGTAGCATGCTACAGACCACACTCTCACACACAGGAAACCCACCCAGCCATCCTGAAGACACTGGACAGTATGAATGTCCCACCAGATACCAATCAAGGTACTCACAAATTACCACATAGGTGGTAAACCATTATGTATGGAAGGAGTAATCACGGACCTAGGGACACAAGTGGACAGTAACCTGTTATGTGACACTCACATTGCCAATGTGGCTAGGAAGACTGTCTACATTGGACACCGTATCATGAAAGGATTCACATCTACGTCAACAGAGGTCACTGTGCCCCTATACTGTTCTCTTATCACACTCATAATCTAGTACAATGCCGCATATGGGATGTACCTTACCTGACACCTGCAGCAGTTAGAAAGACCTTAAAGGTACCTCACCAAGAGGATAAAGGGTCTCAAATATATGTCATATGCTGCCTGGCTGTAGACACCCCATCTGAATGCAGTCACATACTGTCTACACAGAGGCATTGCATGCCTGTTGTACAAGGCCATGTCCAACACAGGAGTAATGGACATGCTCCACCCCAGAAAACTCAAAGCCATCGGAGCTGTGAGAGTGAGAGATGTCAACCTCAACACATAATGAAATAGGATGTGCTGGAGGGACAGATACATAATCCAGAGGCTCCCCACACCCTGGAACAGAATCACACTCCATGTTAGGCAGAGCCCCTCACTGACACTCTTCAACAGGAATCTTGCCAAGTGGATGGATGATCGTAGAGTTACACTGGAGGTCTCCACTGTGTCACGTCCAGACAGAGGCACAGCAAAGCAACTCATAAATGGCCATAATATTCACATAGCAAGGGGTGGTGAAAGCCACACACACTCTGGCTAGGCTAACAAATGCCCTAGGGTGGATAGCCTAGTATGAACCTATGAACCTATGAAGATACAAATTGTACAGGACACTAAGGATAATCCCAAGGCTTCCACAACTGATGGTAGGAACCATGTTGGGAATTCACAGATATGCTCTGAATCACACAAATATCACAAACAACATACCAAATACACACACATATTGCCAACATACATCCTGACAGGTGCAGTGCAAAACCCCCCCAGAATGCAAAATATCTATCCCAGCAGACTGCTAGCCCCCTGACATTGCAGATGCTGAGGTAACAGCCAGCATCTACAAAGCAAAACACACAGCAGCAATGGTATGAGATGGTGTCCTGGGCTGAGTCCAACATGGACTCCAAGACAAATGGAATGCCAAATCACACTGCTGCTCAATGTCAGCCTTACCACAGGATATGTACCCAAAGAGCAGTGTACAACAACAGTGGTCCTTCTCAACAAAGGTGTTGCCTGAATGGATACTGAAAACGACCACCCCAGAATCCTGAGAAGCTTGGTCTGCACAGCTATGGAAAGGATCAGCATGTACCGCAGACATATAGATATTGGGGACCTACTGACACCGGACCCTACCCAGTGTGGCTTACGTAAGTGCAGATCCTGCCCCTAAACATGTGTGACTCATTTGAAACAGTCATTAAGGTCATTGATGAGGGCAATGTGGTCCACACAGTGTAGATGGACCTTGCAAAGGCCTCTATACAATACCCTACGTGTTCATTATAGATATGCTCCCCAGCTTAAATATAAACCCCTATGTCAGTAAAGGGGTTGCAAACCAGACCAAGGACAGAACAGACATGGTCAGACATGCTGCAGCCATGTCAGACTACAAACCAGATATAACTGGCATCCCACAAGGCTTGGTCCTGGGATCTCCCACGTCTGGTATATATGTCCCATAGGTACAGACCAACATGGAAGGACTGTCTCTGAACATGTTTGCAGAGGACTACAAACTGCTCACCATATATGATCCTCCAGCTGACACAAGCAACTCACAAAAGGGCCACATAGAAACAGACAACTGGTGCCATAGCCATGTCAGCAAGCTAATTGCAGAAAAGTGTATAGTCAACCCCCATGGATATACAGTAAGTGCCCAGCAATTACCACATAGGTGTTAACCCATTATGTACTTAACATGTAATGAGAGACCTGGGGACACAAGGTGATATGTATCCTGCATTGGACAAACATGTGCTGTAGTGTTTACAGAAACATACCATATACCCACCTAATCACGAAGGTTGTCAGATCTAGATAAGTGGAGGTCATTGTGGCTCTGCAGTCATCCTTCATCAGCATTACAATTGACTACAATAGCCCCTGTGGGATGTACCTCAGCATACACCTCCATCATCTGTAAAGTCCCCAACAGTACCTCACCAGGAGTATCAAAGAGCTTGCACAGATGCCATGTGTTGCCTGATTAAACAAACTGCAGCTACACACACTGCCATACTGCCCAACCAGAGGCAAGCTGTGCCTGATGTATAAAGCCATGTCCAAGCTGGTATCAATAAACATGCTGCACCTTGTACAATCCGAATGGCAGTGAGCTATGCACATGAGAGACCTGAACCCCAGCACTGACTGACATAGGACAAGCTGTACTGCATGACCCATAACACAGAAGCCACCTCCACCCATGAGTAAACTCCCAGTACAGGCTATCCATAGAGTCACACATCGATTCTCCTGAAGAGGAATCTAGATGAGTGGATGGGAGATGGTAGCTTTACTCTGGGTATCATTGTCATGTCACAGGTAGACAGAGGCACAGTATACTAACCATGACATATGTCATGGCAAACTCCACGTACAATGCGTGTCGAAGGACAAACACACTCTCCGACTAGCATTAGAAATGGCCTAGGGCACATCGCTAGTGTTTGCAAATGTACACCTATGTTGTGGAATACACTACCAATGTTGGACAAGCCTGGTTTAAGTAGTTCATATCTGAACATAATGCAACATGGTCAGATGTGCACAACTGGCCCCTAACCAGGCTGTTGTGCTCACTACGGAAATGTAAAGCAGTGATAGGACTAAAGCCCAGGATACTGTCCACCACAGTCGAAGTACTGAACCAGTACACTATACAGTACTACAGTGTTAGGTCAGTGTGAAAGGATGTTGACAACTGTATGCAAAGTATCCCATGCAAACCCCGCAGGCACAGTATAATCCTGTTGTGTCCACACACAAAGCAGTTGGACAGTAACTACACAACATGACACACGACACACAACCATAACCGGAAGATATTAGTTGAAGTTCACACTCATCCACAAATGTGGTGGGCTGCAGAGTTCAACATATGGAAAGCTCACACTGGGCATGCTCACACACTTGGATAAATGAGACATATGTCAGACAACATGCCATGGGAAGGCTGTACTGGGCATGCTCACACACTTAGGCCAAATCTCAGTTTAGCAGTTGGCCACACATATCTGGTATGTTCACGTGTTATTCCAGGAACCAACCACATTACAGCAATCTGCCCAGTGCACACAGTTAAATGACTACAGAGACATACATAATATAGTGGATCCCTCCCATATGCAAACATCTTTCACAGATACACAAGTTGTTCATACAAACAGGGAATGCTATGGCAAGAAAGACGTGCAAACAGTCTATCAGCAACAAATAATGTGCATTTGACAATTAAACATATGGGTGTAGAAGTCAACACTAGGCTGTTTGCCCTAAGGAATGACAGCTTAGCCAGAGTGTGCTTGGCATCTGCCTCCTCACAGGATGCACAGTCCCCTTTCTAAACAATGATGATGTCAGCACCCTATAAGTTCAGCAGGAGAAGGGAAACTTCTCAGTAATGTGAATAGCGTGCTCTGCTAATGCGTCCATCTCAAGTGTCATAACATAGTTAGGTAGGGGTTTGAATCCTGCAAATGCTCGGTGTGAGTGGGGTTGTTGTGTGTGCAAGTCTGTGGTTGGGAAAAGTCCCTTTTGGCAACTGGGAAAACACACTACAGGATGCACATTCCCCTTTCGAAACACTGATGATGTCAGCACCCTATAAGTACAGCAGGAGAAGGGAAACCTCCCAGTAATGCGAATAGCACGCTCCGCTAATGCATCCGTCTCGAGTGTCATAACATAGTTAGGTAGAGGTTTGAATCCTGCAAGTGTGTGTGTTTGAAAGAGGGGGGTTAGTGTGTGGGTGAAAGAAATGTACCTTTTGGCAACTAGGAGAACAGACTACAGGATGCACATTCCCCTTTCTAAACACTGATGATGTCAGCACACTACAAGTATAGCAGATGAAGGAATGTGGCATGGACAATGACTGAGTCATATGTGTCCATGCCTCTGACTGACCGGTATGCTTGTGTTATGTGGTGGACCATAGTGCCCCACAGGCATATCACTGTGACCTTCACCTTGTCCAGCCTGGTGAGCGTGACCACACTGTACCGGACAATAAAGGTAGCTAACACAACTGTGGCAGGTGTGTTGTCTAGCCATACAGGCTGTGACTGGCACACAGGATTTGTGTGCTATGTGTTGTGTGATGTGCTCAAGCAGAACGTATGCCTGTGTACCAGCTGCAGAGGTGTGTGCCGCTCAGGCAGGATGCTATTCTAAGGCTCCACGAATGGCCCAGTGTGTTCACGTGCTTGTATTGCTTTCAGTGTAGGTCTACATCAGACTGGTATTGTAGTCACTGTAGTATTGCATGCCACCTGACAGGTTATGCCAGTACTGGGTTCAGAGTGCTTAGTCCCCAGTTTGACTATGTGGTTCCATCTCATACATGTCTTGTACGTACATGTGTAGGGGAGAGGGTTGACTGTGTACATGTGGCAGCTGTGACATTGCCACATGTCCCACATATTCCACAACTGTAGCATAGAGGTGACTGACAACTGACCTTTGCACATGCTACCATAGCATTGTGATTGCCATGGTGATTAACAGCACATAGGGCCAATGGGGAACAAGGTACATAGGTTCATAGGTTCATAGCGTCATACTAGGCTATCTGCCATAGGGCATTTAAGAACCTATCCAGAATGTGTTTGGCTGTCGCCATCCATTGTAAATATATCTTGCCATGCCCTTTTCTAACAGTGACACAGAAGTGATACCCGGGGTAAACCTACAATGTCCCATCCACTCATCAAGATTCCCCTTGAAGAGAGTCAATGAGGGACTCTGCCTAACCTGGACTGGGATTTTATACCAGAGTGAAGTGAGCCTCTGGGTAATGAATCTGTCCCTCCAGCATGTCCTACTTATTTCAGTGCTGAGGTTCTGGTCTCTCAAGCGTGTAGCCCAATGGGATTTGGATATTCTCAGGTACAGCATGCCCATTAATTTCGGGTTTGACATGGTGTTATACATTAAGCACAGATCGCCTCTGAACAGGCAGTATGCCACTGAGTAGAGCTGGGGTTTCTTTAACCGGTCAGCATTTTGCATCTGTTTGAGCCCTTTGATCCTCTTGGTGAGGTACTTGTGGGGTCTTTCCAGTTGCTGCAGGTGTCTGGTAAGGTACATCCTGACAGGGGGATTGTACTCAATTATGGGCCTGATGAGGGATGAGTAAAGAGGCACGATGTCCTCCCCTGATGTAGATGTGGATCCCTTCATGATGGGGTGGGCTATATACAATGTCTTTCTAACCACTTTGGCCACGTGGTTGTCAAATGAGAGATTGCTATCAGCTTGGGTCCCCAGGTCCCTAATCACTTCTTCTGTACGTAATGGAGTACCACCTATGTGGTACTTTGTGGGCACTTTGCTTTTGCCAAAGGGGATGACTATCCACACGTTTGCATTCAGCTGGAGGCCATGGCTCTGGCACAAGTTGTCTGTTTCTATGAGGCCCCATTGGAAGATGCTTGTGTTGGCTGGAGAGTCGATTATGGTGGCCAGTTTGCAGTCATCTGCATATTTGGTCAGCCACAGTCCTTCCGTGTTGGCCTGTACCTCCGATAAATATATACCAAACAAGAGAGGTCCCAGGACTGAGCCTTGTGGGACACCACTTGTAACTGGTTTGGAGTCTGGCATGGCTCCAGCAATTCTAACCATGTGGGTTCTGTCCTTGAGCCAGTGTGCAATCTGTATAGTGACATAGGGGCATATATCTAAGCTGGTGAGCTTCTCTAGAATGCCCGAGTGGGGTATTGTTTGGAAGGCTTTTGCGAGGTCCAGGTAGGCTGTGTGAACCACCTTCCCCTTGTCAATGGCCTTGGTGACTGTTTCAAAGAAATCAACCACATCTGGAAGGCAGGATCTGCCCTTAGCAAAGCCAAACTGGGTATGAACCAGTGTCTGTAGGTCCCCAATATCTATATTTATGTGGTCCATGATGATCCTTTCCGTTGCTCTGCAGACCAAGCTAGTGTGGCTTATGGGGCAATAGTGTCCAGGATCTGTTGAGGCATCACCTTTCTGCAGAGGGACCACTGTTGCTGTACGCCACACTTTGGACACATATCCTGTAGTAAGGCTGGGATTGAACAGTAGGTTTATGTTTGGTTGTAGCACGTCTTGGAGGTCATGTAGGACACAGCCCGGGACACTGTCTGGTCCCACTGATTCAGTGTGTATTGCTTTGGAGAATGCAGCTCTTACCTGAGCATCTGAGAAGTCAGGGGAGCAGCACTCTGCTGGGATAGATATTTGCCCTTTCAGTGTGGAGGGGGTTGAGAAGCTTGCACTGAACCTGACAGCTAGAATGTTGGCAATGTCTGTGGGTTTGGTGTTTCTATTTACATTATGGACTACCTCTGAGCATATCTGGGAATTACCACCCAGGTTCCCAACATAACTAAAGAAACCCTTGTGATCATCCTTAGTGTCCTGTGCAATTTTGCTCTAAGCTGGCCTTAGACAATCTTATGTGTGCCTATAGTTATTTGCTAATACTGATCAGTGATACCTTCCCTATTTGGGAATTTGCTGTATCATTTAGTAGCTTCCTCCTTCTATTGTATAGTTTGTTTATGGCTGGGGTCCACCAGACAGGACATCTGCCTTTGGAGGATTGGGTCTTGGTTTTATTCGGGATCACATGATCCATGCATTCCTGAAGGTGTCCATAGCATGCATTTATAGAGGAATCTGCAGTCTGGTCTGTAGTTTCCACAGACCTGGGGGCTTTGAAGGTTTCCACCTCAGTTCTGAGGAGTGTGAAATTGCTATAGAGAAGTTGTTCACTGTGGTGTTCTGGGCAGGGGGTGGGGTCAGGATGTGAATATCCAGTGAGATTAGTTTCTGATCCGATCTTACCAGTGAGGGATACACATCTGGTCTGGAGCATAGAGTCCACATGTTGGTGATGATCATGTCCAGTATGTTTCCCCTTCTTGTGGGAGTGGTAACAAGTTGCTCCATAGCATTTGAGCTCATATATTCTAGGACTCTTTGGCCTAGGGTGTTGGAGCTAGAGTCATGCTCCCAGTCCATGTGTGGGTAGTTGATGTTGCCCAAAATAATGGTGTTTGGAGAGACCTTCATATATCCACTGTTCACAGGATGGCCGATTGCAGTTCTCGGGTTTGGGAGGGTGGTCTGTAGCAGGCTATAACCTGGAAGGCAGTTTCACCCATTGTTAGTTGCACATGGATAGTCTCTGATGCTTGCTGCTTTGCCACCAACCTGGAGGTGTGGGCATCTTTGATGAATATCAATACTCCCCCTCTATTTGTGGTTCGTTCCAAGTTTTGGGGCTGAAAAGCATGGTATGGTAACTAAAATAAGTTGTCCATTTTTTATTTCAAGAAGGTTGTATCCTATAACATAATACTATATATTGTCTATTCCCTCCTTATTTTATTCTGCTCATTTTTTTGCATACTATGTAACTGTTTTGATGTCTATGTGGAGCTTTTCTCCCCGGGCCTCTGCTGAAAATGGAAATATATCCAGTTAGACTAGCCTGGTTAACAAATGTAAAATAAATAAATAAATAAATGTATGAGGTATACCCTGGTAGTGCTGGGGTGCTCTCAGTAGCCCTGAACCAGGCATCTGTTACTGCACAGATATCGATGTTCTCCATGCCAAGGAGAGTTTCGGGAGCATGCATCTTGAGGTTTAGACTTCTGGCGTTGAGTAGCATTACTTAGTTTTTTATCCCTTGTGATACCTATGAAGGTGGGTTTGTCATATGAGCCTTGCCTAACATAGGCACTATGGGGGTAGCAAGAGCCTTTGCCAATATCTGAAAGCCCAGGGGTGACAGGTGCAAGCCGTCCCTAGCGAAGCAGGTGGTTCAACAGAGGATGAATATGTGAGGGTGTAGTGCCTGTGATTAGTTAGCAGTAGCATATATGACTGCTCACGTGGACAAATGCCAGGTAAGTCATATGCAATGTGTCACAGGCAACGTACATGTGAACAGGACAAACAGTGACATTCTGTCAAGTGAGACATGGACATACATATAGTAAGCTATGCAGATGTCACTAGGTGTCCACAGAAGCTCTGTAACTATGCATTGCAGGTGGTATCAGTATTCCAGGGTAATTGCAAGCAAACATGCATACAAACAAAGCTACAGTAAGCAGGGCTGCATGTAGTCCATTGTACAACAAACAAGCTGTACCACTTCCAGTAGGTAACACTGCAAATATGCAGGCACTATGCACATGTACATGGAAATACACAGGTCAGATGGCTAGGGTCCAGTCTCAGTGCACACAAGTGTACAGACCATGTACTGTCAGGTTGTACAATAAATGGATGGAAACCCATGTGCGCATACCTGCAGTAATACACATGTCAAATAACAGACACTGAGCCTTCACTCAGTGGTTCCATACTTAGTAGGATGTATGCTACCTGGCCTGCCACCACAGTATCCCTGACATGTATGGGGACTCTCCCTCCTGTGACAGTTTTGTGTGTTGGGGCTGTCTAGCATGGTATGAGATTTGAGCATGCAGTGCTAGGGTGCTCCTGTGTGTCCTGTACCAGTCGTGTAGTACTGCACACATATCAACATCCTCAAACATCCACATCACAGAGTCCAGTGTGGGCAACATGCCACTTGCAGTTTACATGTCCATCATTGCGTATTACTACATTCATTACCTTATCCCCTGTGCTACCTATGTATGTAGCCTTCTGTTCACATCCTTACCACCGGTATGCCAACATGTGCAGATGATACACTATGGTACTTACCATGGGTGTAGACAACAGTACATGACAATCACATCCTTACTGCATCAAGCATGCTGTGGTATACCCACAATTATTTGAGCATACAGTACTGTTACCAACATGATACTATTACTACATGTCTATGTAGTCACCCTGTGCATCAGCAACATGTTAACCTGCACCTGCACAGATGTTACAGATTGCAGGAGGTGGCAGTTTCATCATATGCAAAGGGTGTGAACTTGGTATGCCTGAGCCAGCCACTAATACCACCGATTGACATGTATGTGTATGTGTGTTGGTGAGGGACAGCAGTACAAGGTGGGGCAATGTTGATGCAGTGTGTGCCTGTATGCGGTAGCCCTAGGTGTTGTCAATTCGCATGTGTGTATGGATGCACACAGTTCCACCTCATGGCTGCCATATACTGCTGTTTGTGGACAGCCACAGACTGTACCTGCCAATTCATACAGATCAGTGTCTCTGGCCATGGACACAGTACCTGTGCCTTGCAGGGGTGCTACGGACCGTATCCGGTACCAACCCAGACTGGGTACTGTCATCAGAAGCAGGTGTTCTTTGACTGGACACAGATCCCTGTCGTGTCTGGCCAGAGCCCCGTGCACGTGGTCTCCTAGGGTGGTCTGATGACAGCACAGACCCAGCATTGCTGGGGCTGCTGCTGGCACTATAGCGGCCGTGGCCCTGTTGTCATCTGCGACGACTGCCAGCTGCTGCTGTTGCTGGCATACGCTCACGTCGACACCTCAACCGTCCACCATCACCCTGGCTCATGGACATGTAGTTGTGAAACCGTTCTAATATGTCCCTACAATGTCTGTCTATGACATCGGTGAAATTACAGATGGCAGCCGCAATGTCACGCATACTGTCAGTCATGGCTGTGTGACATGCTGTCAGCTCCCTCAGACCCTGTCTGGTGTACTGTTCCATACGCGACTGTGCCTGCATGACAGCCTGAAACATAGCTGAGGTTGTAAGACCTCTGTGGGCAGGTCTGACAGGGGCAGTACGCCCACGGATGCTCCCACGAGAACCCCTGGACATCTGTCTGTGTGGTACCATCTCTGGGCCATGCCCATGGCTGCTGTGTGGGGAGGCATGTGCCACAGATACCACATTACCCTGGTCAATGCCCACTGTATGCTGTCCATCACCTAGGGACATTGGTGACAAAGGGTGTATTGGCAGGATAACTGTGCGCATTGATGGGGTCAACAGCTGTGTACTGTCAATCGGCTGACCAGTGATGGACCCTGGCATACCTTCCTGTGCCATTACACAGATGTCATCATTATCAGTACCCATGGCACCTGATTTGGGTTCCCTGCTGCATGACACCAGAGCAGCACCAGAACCTGTGGGAGGGAAACAGGAAACACAGTTTACAATGTCTACACATTACCAGTGATGCACACATCCACACATGCACAGGTCCAGACATGCACACATGCACAGGTGCACACATGCACACATGCACACATGCACACATGCACACATGTGCACATGCACACATGCACGTATGCACACATGCACACATGCACACATGCACAGGTGCACACATGCACACATGCACGCATGCACAGGTGCACACATGCACATATTCGCACATGCACAAATGTGCACATGCACACATGCACACATGCACACATGCGCACATGCACACATGCACACATGCACACATGCACACATGCACAGGTGCACACATGCACACATGCACAGGTGCACACATGCACACATGCACACAGTTGCACACAATTGTACACTACTCAGTATGCATGATATCAACACACAGACACAAACACACCTACATGCATACAATGAGCACTACTAAGTGAGCCTAATATTACTATTACTATCAAGACTATTAAAGGTATTGTTAACACACACTCACCAGCATGGATAGGCCGCATTGCTGTTACACCGGAGGGACCTGCAGACATGAAGAAACTAATGTCAGTGGGCACAACTGTGCCATTGTTACTGAGTATGATACAGGTCAGTAGTACAACAGTCCCCTTTCACAGGTCAGCTGCTAATATTGAGGATATCACACTTGCACATTAAATACTATGGTGACAGCTGCAACCAAGGACACACCTCACACATGCATTCACTACCAGTGTACACAACAGTCAACCATACATATGACATATTACCTGCACGCTCACTGTCTTGCTGCTGCGTGGCTCCAGCCTCCATCATAATGCATGTCTGCTGCTGATGTTGTTGCTGGTGGACTGGAGCCACTACACTCATGAGTAGTCCCTCCAGTCTGGTTAGTGGGGGATGTGTAGCCACCCCACGACCTGTGGCGACCTGTTGCCTGTGGATATCCAACACACGCTGAAGGACATTTCTGATTAAATCATTGCAGTGATGTCGTACCTGCTCATATGTCCTATTATGCGTGCCTATGTCATTTACCCAACGGACCAGGTCATGCCACAGTGCAGCCTTCTCCTGCTGATTCTGGCTGGTGCGGGAAAAGAGTATTGCATAATCCCGCACCAGGGTCTGGTGTATCTCCTCATCCTCAGCTGTGGAGTAAGCGGGATTCCATGGGTGAGCCATGTACCTGAAAAGAAAATAACCTGATATCAGCAATATATGTCAGCAGAATATGGCACACATACTACACATGCTACTCGACTGTTATGATACAACATATCTCACATATATAGCATCTGTCTATCTATTGGTGGATACACATGTAAATGGCCAGGTATCAGTGCTCAGCCAGCAACTGTGCAACAGTACCTGGCACACTTCATATGACATACTACCAAACCCCAGCAGTCAGAACACTGATTCATGTCCAGAGCACCTCCTCACTCTGGGGGTTTGTATCTAGGTACTGTATGGCCTACATCATCAACTACTGTCAGCTGACCACACACTTATTGCCCTGGATATACATATCCCACCTCCACCACCTGCACAAAAGACTATAGTGAATAACATTGCAGATGCAAACTTTACACTTTGTAACAGTGACATGGTATCCTTTTAGCCCACTGGGCCAGTGGCAGCCCACAATGCTGACCTCTACACAAATACTTTCTACAGACATCTCCGAGAATGCATGGATCATGCAACCCCATATATGAGCAGGACACTCTACACAAATGGACAGCATCCTGTCTGGTGGATCCCAGCCATAGACAGATCGTATTACAAAAGATGGAAGCTACTGCAAGACAGAGCATAATTCCATAAAGGGAAGGCATGTCTGAGCAGCACTACTAAGGATCTATTTTACATCATACAAACATCCATGGGCAACTCTGAGAGGGAAATCAGGAGGGACACTACAGATAACCAGAAGGCCTTCTTCAGTTATGTTAGCAACTTGGTCGGAATCCATCCCCTATGCCCCTAGTTTGTACTCACCAACAAATATTTCACTGAAACCACAGATATTGACAACATTGTGGCAGACAGGTTCAGTGCAGGTGTTACCCCACCCTCTCCCCCAGAATAAGACATAGTTATCCCAGCTGACTGTAATCTCCCTGTCATCACAGATGTCCAGGTGAGAGCCGCCCTCATGAAAGCAGAATACACAACATGACTGGGAACTGATGGTATCCCCAGTTGCATGCTACATAAACTCTGACAGGAGCTAAACACACATATAGAAGTGCTATGTAACACTAGCCTGACTACAGGATATGTACCTGTACACTGGCGCACAGCAGCAGTGGTTCCACTCCACGAAGGGGGCACCTCAACATACCAATACAATACAACACAATACATTACATTACAATAATTACTATACAATATGCTATTGCCCCTTGGAGTACAGCAGCATACTGTTCTGCTACCCTGACCATTGTGACACATGTGGTGTGATGGTACCTGCTGCTGTCACACAGTTACACAGGGTGACTCATATGGCATATTACCTATCTGACTAACATTCAGCAGGGGTATGTATGACATGTACTCATAGGGAGTCTTGCTTCTTAACACTGTGTGGTTTATTGCAGGGCATATCTTATCTGTGGGTGGGAACCTTTACCTACACATGTGCTCTCTATTGCAGTGGCATGGATGACACACAGCAGTCATTTCGGTTGTGGATGGTGTGAGGTGTTACTATGATTGTTGGACATGTGTCATGGGTGTGACTTACGTACGTAAATCCGGAAGTGGTAACCTCTATGTGGGTAGTATGTGTGTACTCTGTGGTATTGTCAGTCACTGTGCATTGGTAATGTGTTTGAGTGCATTGTCACAGTGTTGTACATGTCACTGTGTCCTTCCCCATATCTGTAGCTGTCATGTGAGATTCATACCATGGCATCCATTATGTGGTGTGGAGGGGTACACCGACCTACATGTCCATAACTGACACACCATGTCTGCTGACACATACCATGTGCAGGTATTCCAGGAATAGTGTGCCACTGTAAATATCACTGGGGGCACTATTGTACACATTTCTGACCCTGCTCCCCCCTGACACATGCAGTGGTGGGCAGCCAATCACATATCTGGTGGTTACTGGTGTAGGTGATTTGTAATGGGGTATGGTACTCCGGTTTGACACTGATGTTCACTCCATGCCTTTGTCACCAGGCACCTGTTGCAATACATCTCTACACATGTGCCTCACTCTGGATATATGTACACATCTCTCTCTCTCTCTCTCTCTCTCTCTATATATATATATATATATATATACACACATACATATTTTGACATACATATGTATCCATATGATAGACAGGTATATCAACATGTTTGTCTACCATACTGTATACACACACTAACATACTGCTAAACATACATAACTGTGAAACCTACTTTGTACATTGCACTACAACCTACAGTCAACCTACAGCGATATGTGCACATAGATGCTCTCACATACAAATGTATGTACAGCCTTCAATGATAGTTGCTGTATGTCCCCTGCCCTTTACACATCTTCATATACATATGGATACAGACCAATGACACATATGGAGGGTTCACAGTATGTAGACCTTTATAGTATTGCTTCACATTACCTGTGTTTGTCACAACTGCTTGTGTTGCCATCTGGTTTTCTGTCCTGCTGCTCCACTTGCCAGTTGTCAGCTCTCAGGTGGCTGTTGCTGAACAGTTCTGTTTGTGTCTGCTTAATGTCAATATTCTCTGTCTCTGTCTCTCTCTCTCTGTCTGTCTGTCTCTTACATCCTCCTCAAGGTGCAATGAAAGTATTGCATGTGTGGACTGGGAGTACAGCATACTTTTGTAGGTATCTGCATATGTCCATGTGATGGCCTCTGCACCAATTGTTAGTCAGCATTTGCTAATTGCATGCAGGCTGTTGTGTACTGATTGCAGTTCTCACTGTGATTTCAGAACAGTGCTATAAAAAGGTATGTCAGATAGGCACACCCCTTTCAGATTTTAAGGGCAGGGACCATGCTGGTATGCTGTGGACGATGTTCTGTGAGTGTAAAGGTTGGTATTTCTCTCATATTTCCAGCTGTGTTGTAGATTAAAATTCCTCCATTCATTTCTCCAGTTTTCTGTACTAACTGTGTATGTACACTGACACCTACAACTACTACTACTGTTAATGTGTGTGTGTGTGTGTGTGTGTGTGTGTGTGTGTGTGTGTGTGTGTGTGTGTGTGCTTTCCTTTCACCTTTGCTTGCACTTTGCTGCTAAGGCTTCAATATTTGCCCTTTACAGTCACTACTTGTATGCCTGCTAGGTGTCCTGACTGTAGTGTGCTGCTGTGGATTTACTATTTTCCATGTACATTCACACCTTGGAATGCTTGCTATATCTGCTAGGGTGTTACAGCATGCAGTGTGGTCTGGCCATGGTGTGGGCCTTGACATCTATTAGGGTATTTGAGTATGCTGCTGAGCAGGCCCCAGAGACTCTCAAGGTCATCTGTTATCTGCCTCATGGAATAGTACATATCAGTGGGGTACACCCATTAAATTGCCTGGTATGCTGCAGTTGTGACTGTGGGTTAGCATAAGCATATGTATTACTACACTTATTCTGCCATGCAAGTGGTGAATACTTTCAGGACTCCATAGTTACCATTGCATGTGTTGTTACACCTTTCTGCCTACTGTTTGTATATTTCACATGGAGTCTGTGGGGCATCCCTGTAACTCATTCACTGTTGCTATGTCTAGGCTCTTAACTATTGAAATATGGTGGTGTCAGACCTCTCATGTGTACAAATATTTGCAGGTTGTCCACATTTCTGCCTCATATTTTGGTCACTATCTCATGCACAGCTTTTTCTGGCAAATCAATCTGGGCTCAGGTCAGAATATAGTGACAAACCTTCAAGTTTCAGACTTCATACCCTTCCAAACATCCCACAAAATGCAGAACCTGTTACTCTCTGAACTGTCTGCATTTGTTGTAACATTATTTGTAATGTGTCCCTGGTTTTGGGCCTTTGCTCCACATATTTTATTACTTGGTCCGGATGTGTTCCTGTAAGGGGTTGTGGGGTATGAGCAGTGATTATCCTGCTGTGAGTATGTGTGTGGCTTGCAAGGTGCTACAGTGACATTATTACCTACTAGCTACCAACTAGCATGGCTGTTTCTGTTCACACACCACTATTATGGAAATCCACTAGTTTTGACAGTAATTCTAAATGACATGCTTTGTGTACTACACATCCTATATTCTCTTTACATGAATTCCTACTATTACATGATATATTTATTTTAGCACAATGTTCTTCTATAAGAGTCATGGCTTAATGGTAAGTCATGCAGACTACTGTTTCCAATGTCCTGGGTTCGGGACTGACAATGGGATTTTATTTTGCTTTTGAACTGACTACAGCACCTGTCAATCATAGTGACTAAGGCACTTTTAAGCAGTTGTAACCGGGTTAGCGCTGGTTTGCGCGGAGCTCACGCATGCTCACTGGTGTTTAGCTCCACACACACCCGCTTACAACTGATTAAACGTGCTTACTCTTGTGCACACCCGCACTATTTTCTTTGAAAGAAATGAAAATGGGGAGACAGGAAAGTGGTGAAAAAGGGGTCACAAAGAGGGTAAGACAGTAGGGAAACAAGCGAGTTTTGAAGGAGGGATGTAGGTAAGGCCCATAGCTGCCCATTTCTTCATCAGCAACAGCTGTGCATATGTTTGTAATTTGGTGTGACATTTGATACTTTCACACCTGAGAGAGGTGTAAGGACAACAATAATACTTGTTGTACAGCCAATTGTAATTGATAGTTTCCATGTCTGGTAGACATATGTGCGGAATGGGCAGCTATGTATGGGGCATAAGTTTTTTGTGGGTACAGAGTGCCATTTTTTTCAGGTGAGAGTGGTATGTTAGGTGAAGGAAGTCAGTATAGCTGGGAGATAGGTTGGGTAGGTCAACAGACAAGACAAACAAGACACATACAGGGGCGGTGTATGACACGTGTGGGGGGGTTACACAATTGACGGGGATGGAGGTTTGGATATCCAGAGCCCATGAGCCCACAGATGGCAACAGTGGAACTGATATCCTCACCCATGGGCAGTTGCCACTGTTCCTTCACAGCCCAGGATGGGGCTGTGCTGGGGGCTGTGTAGGCCGGGCAACAGGCAGCTCGTGAGCTGTGCCACCTGTGCCTCAAGCTGGCATAGGGGCTCAAGGACAGAGTCCCAAATCTCCCTACGAACCACAGTCCAGACACTACAAAGGGTGAGTGGTGGTTCTCCTCTGACCACGCTTGCAGAGGGGGGATGGGCCCCATCCCCTGCAGTGCTTCCACCCACAGGTGGCACAGGGCCACCGGAGGAGGGTCCAGACTGGGCACTAGTGCCAGGTGCACTCGCCAGCTGAGGTGGGAGAGGTGGGTCCGCTGGAACCCGCCTTCCCTGTCGTTCTATGTTTTGCATTATGTCATGACAGTTTGGGTTAGTAACATGCAATATCATTTGCAATTAGTTGTAACAGCATGCATTAGTATTCCCATTAACCAAACACCCAGATATTCACACCATTGAACAGCGAGCATAACACATGCATTATATGAACAGCAATACACAATCCAACAAAATACAGGGTTGATTGATGGCAACAGGCCATCAGGTTTGGATGTATGAACAGGGCAGATGCATCAACGGTCATGCAAATATTTATGACCCATCAGGACAAATGTCCAGGGGTGTTAATTGTGAATGCACATACCATTTTCACGTGGAATGGATTATATGTGGTTATAGGGTGGGGTGAAGAAAAATATTATTAACAACTTCGGATACCAATATATATGCTGTACATTTCTAATAGCTACAGATATATACACACTACTGCTCTAGCTACAGTTTCCTATATGATACTACTTCACTTTGGTGATAGGACTGTTACTGCTACGTCAATATACATTTTATTGTTATTCATACACATTAATATCTGGCTTTGTTCAGCTACATCATCCTGCTACATTTGCTTTATATAGCTATAAACAACTGTGGATGTTTGATATTTCAGACAATCATACTATCTGCATATTGCAGACTGAGAGCAACATAACCAGATTTTGGGATACACATTCCGGTTGCAGCAACACTTTGGACACATTTCGCAGTTTGGTTCTACTTGTCACATTCATTTCATTCTGTACTGACTGCAGTATACTTTATTCAGGGGTTATTACTACTTTATTGGTGGACTCATTACTCTTTCTCACACCCTCTCACTTGTTTTCATTTTACTATTCAGGATGATACTTATTTCTAGGCTTTCTTGACATGCTTTACCTGTAGTTATTACAATCCTTTCCAGCAGTCTTACTTCTGTCATGTTTCAGTATTTCAACATGGATATATTTCACACGTGAGTTGCTCATCTTCTGCAGCTGTACTTTTCAGCCTGCTGCAGGTTGTGCACTATGATATTATAGGTGGGGCATCTTTATTTCATACTTTACTTCAGACATTTTCATTTTTCTGTGTGGATTTCAGACTGCAACACACTTTTGTAATCAAGCAATACTTGCAGAAACTTTTACACTGTTACTTGCACATGTTATTACTTAGTGACTACACTGCACTCTTTTGCTAACTGTCATACTTTTATATTTCTTTACAGTTACTGGGTGTGGATTACTGACCTGCCTGGTGGCGCAGCCGCACCAGCCTATCGCCATAGGCTCTGCAGTTCGCAGAACGGACACCTGCAGCTGTAATATAAATGCAGTAATATTGGAATACACATCTCCATAATATCAGCTAATTTAATTTCTTACATACATAATTAAATGTAACTTACTCAGTAGTGGGGCATTGGGCATTTGCCGGGCCTCCTGGATCCATAGGTTCAGTTGGTCCTGCTTGCATCTCTTCAGGTCCACATGGTGGTGATGGACCTGCTCACCAGTCCTTGGAATCCCTGTGGCATTGGTAAGATCATGAGCCAACTGGTCCCACGCCTCAGCCCTATATGCTCCCCACAGGACCTGGCCCTGCATGAGTTGGGCCTCATGATTGTGGACTAGGAGCCAGACCATGTATCTGGACTCCTCAATGCCCCACCTCTGTGCTCGGAAGCAACTACCCTCACCTACACCTGACATTCTGGCTGCAAGTCAGTTCTACAATCGTTTATACTGTGTATTCCCGCCTATGGGGCTTATATATGCCATTTTTCCCCGCACTTATCTGTGATTGGCCATTTTGGAATTGTATCCACTTCACAAAACCTGCTTTGTCATGCTCCACTTTCTATTCATTCCTATATATTTGCTATTACTGCATTTCTGGGTACAGCTGTCGTAGCTTAGTGGTTCAGTACCTTGACTATGGTGCATGGTATCCTGGGTTCGAACCTGGCCAATGCTTTTTATATTTTATGACTGTCTAGACAGGCTAGGGGGTGTGTCTGTGTAAAGGCAGTTTTGTTACAGTTTGCTCAATGTTGCCCGTCGGTTAGCTTGTTGGCATGGTGCGTAGCTCCGCGCAAATGGGGTGCGCTGGTTTAAGCCTCATTTGGCTATCAGCACGCATATTACGCTCAGCTCAGCTAGGGTGACACAATCTCAGCGTGTGAAACCACTGCTCAGCTATGGGCACTCATTTTGCACCTGTTAAACCACTGCTCAGCTACGGGCACTCATTTTGCACCTGTTAAACCACTGCTCACCTACGGGCAGATGCATTCACCTTGTTAAACTGTAGCTCAGCTATAGGCACGTCTGGCATTTATTTTTTGTTGTGTTACCTCACATGTCTTCAATATAAATGGACTAGTTCATTAAATTTTAAATAAAATGTGAGTTTATATGTGTACATGTTTGTCATGGACTTGTTTCATGCTTATTTTGCTAAAAATAAAAGTTGGTGTGGTGAGGGCTTGAACCATGAGTGCCTGCTCTTCAGCCGACGTCTCTACCACTACGCTATTGCTTCTTGGCTTACTTTGCATATTTAGTTCTTATATGCTTTCCCACTGACTGCTAACTGTAGCTGCGCTATGGGAACACTTGCGCAAACGAGTGCACTCATGGGCAAGCATCTTTACAATTTAAAAAACTATATAACATGTTCATTTATATATTTTCTGTTCATAGTCTGTGGGGGCATGTGTTGTGTTGTGTTTATTCACATTTCCGTGGACTCTGTCGTGGGTGTTTACTTTGGGCACTTTTACTCTTCTGGGGGCGTGTCCGCTTGCAGGGCTCGGCCTACAGACACGCCCCCTACTGTCTTACATGGACAATGTTAGACTTAGATGTGATTCAGCATGCTCTCATGAATATGCAGAGCATGCTGACATCACTCCGTTTAACTGCAGCCTCCGTGTAAGAGTTATAACTCTTACATGGAGGCTTCGTGAATCCTGCCCATTGAGATTTTTAAACAGGAAGGCTGACATTCATAGTCAAAGACTTTGTAGCTGCATAGTGCTAAATTTCTATGATCCCATAATGCAGTGTGGCATTTAACTGCTTAGAAAGAAGGATTGCATATTGCCAGTAGGTGACAAAATGGAGTACATAGGAAATTAGTACAGCTATGTTAAAGGGAGAAGTGGCATTGTAAGGCACAGTAGGGGCAATTATGCTACCCATGTGTATACAACAGAAGTGGTAGATGTCATTGAAAGCATTCTTGAGCAGGCATGATACTGCACTCATTCACATATCCAACAAAAGTTCTCATCACTACAATGTCAGATAGACCAAGAGGGTCCAACAAAGAAAATTGCCAACAAAATTCATCTTGAGAATGGTAAGGTAGTGGGAAGACAACAAGTTAGGAATAGGGGAATGTAGGCAGAGCAAAAAATGGTAACATACGGAAAAAGTGTAAAGGAGTAAAATTAACTTTTTTTGCAAGAAAAGCTCTTATTTTTCATATAAGAGGATAAGTAAGTTGAGAAATGTATAAATGAATGGTTGGGAGGACAGAGTGAGAAGGGAAAGCCATGTGGCACAAAAACAAACATATAATTCAGATATAGTGGGATGGAAGTGAAACAAAATATGGGGACAGCAGTAGATGGACATATAAAAAAAAGAGACAATTTCTGATGCAGGGGACTGAATTTGAAAAATGACACCCTACATTTACAAAATATGCAGGGGACTGAATTTGAAAAATGACACCCTACATTTACAAAATAACATTCCATCTCACAGTGTTCATTTGAGTAGCAATTCTGTATATCATAACGTTTTTATTAAAATACGTAGCCTTTAAGCTGGGTAAAAAATTTGAAAGATAAAAATGATGATAGCAGTGAGGCATATTCATTGCTTAATAACCAGTCTCACAGTTCTGATCCATCAACCTCTGCTTTCAACAATCAGAATATTGCAAATGTTAACATCCATAACTTTGCACCAAATGGTAAGCAATCTTCATATCTGGTCAAGAAAGCAGCTAGATGTTTTCCACAAGGTTCACCAACCAATTTGGTCCAGTCAGAATAAGACATGTTATTTTTTTTTTTTGTCATTAGTGGTTCCAAGCAAGAAGAAGACAATTGAGCAAAAGGGAATGAGGATGCCATCATTCCAAAGTGAGATGCCATTTCATGATTCCATTTCTACTACAAATTATTCTGTATGGTGTTCATCCAAAAAGATGGGGATTCTATTTTTTCAAGACAAAAGACTGTTAAATAATGTTTCCAACTTAGACAGTAAAATATTTTTCCTTACTATGACTTTACATTTTGGCTAAATTCTTCAGTTTTGTGCCAGTTAGAAGTACTTGTCTTACAAACAATATATTTAAATTTAAACCTACTGTACTCAAAGAAAATGAGAATGAATGTAGAAATGCTTTGTCTGTACCTATAACATTTTCATAAAGAAGCACTTTTTAACCTTTCACTGATTTCTACATTATCTGTTATTTAATCTTTTGTATCTAATGGAATTAGGTCTTTGTTAAAAGGGTAACCTAATCATTATAGTACTGCTTTAAATAAAGACGAAAGCTTAGTACTTCCACAGTTTCAGTCAATGAAAGACATCACATAAATGAAAGTTGATAAAGGTGCTTGGTTGATTATTACTGATGTTACTAACTATAAATAATCTATACCTTCACATTTGAATGATAAATTCATAAGTTCATAAGTCTTTTTCACAGTGCTCGGGCCTAATGGCCATCTGGGAACATTGCAGGAAAACAGAAATAAAGCCAGCTGCAGAGTTAAGTACCCTCAGTTAAACAAAATCCAAGTGTATAGAAAACAACAACAAAGGGTACACCCAAAGGCTGCAATAATCACCGTAACTCCAGTCTTCACTTCAGAGTTTTTATTGAAAAAACAGATACAAAAGTAAGCGCTTTCACGTTCTACCAAACGTTTCATCAGACGTCAATGAATCAATGTTCAGATCTACCCTTTATATAGTGTGATGTTATTCAATTAAATGATTAATTAAACAATCAAAATAACAATTGATACTTAAAATTTAAAATACTAGTACAAACATATACTGAGCAAATACTCTGAAACATTTTAAAACACTTCTTATATATACTTAGTTGAATGTTATTCTGAATCTAAACTATGTTAAAAATGTATATATATATATATATATATATATATATATATATATATATGTGATAAAACATACACCTACAAGAATGTTATATTCATATATGCATAAAACTATATATAAAAAATATAAATCTATACAGATATATGCGTCAAATAAAATATATATAAAAAACATATACATATATATTGCCATATTTGTTCAACGACAATCAACCTGTCATAAAATGATAGCTGTTGAATATATATATATATATATATATATATATATATATTCATAATTAAACTTCTTATAATATATTAGTGTCTATAAGGTCTGGATGCCAAAAATGGTTTCAATGTAATTTTCTCATTCAACCCATAAGTTTTGTGTGCTTGCAATCTAAGAATCCATTTGTTTTCTTTCTCTTCAGTACGATTTTTAATATTGCCTAGTCTATCAGATGTACTTATTAATTCCAATACCCTGAACTTAAAAGTATGTGTGAGGTCATTCTCTAGAACATATCGTGCTAAGGCATTATTAGTATTCTCCTTGTTTATAGCATACAGATGTTCCCTAATGCGCTCACGCAGATTTCTATTTGTTTTGCCCACATAAAAATGTTGGCAAGACTGACACTGTGCTAAATAGACCATGTTCCTAGATTTACAGTATGCATAAAACCTAAATGTATAGAGACGTCCTGTCACTGGATGAACAAAACTATCATCATTTGCAATATGTGAAAATTGATTACATGAGCGGCAGGCAAAAGTACCTGATATCTGAGATTAAACCGGATCATTATTCATTTTCTCATAGCAGAGAATTCTTTTCAATGACTTCATATTCCTATATGTAATACTAGGTCTATCATCTATTAAAGATCTTATTTTATCATCCATTTTGAGAAATTTCCAATTATTCTCAAGTATCCGCCTGATATGTGTATTCCTATTGGTAAAAGGAATAGTCAGCCTATTTTTTCTATTATTGGCAGAAGATTGACCTCTATGTATAAAGTCTGCTTTCCTACGTAAAAATGGAGTACCTCCTGCTGTTCTACATGTATTGCTGTATCTAAGGCTGTCCTGAATCTCACTATCCTTATATCCTCTGTAGAGGAAGTTATTAGCTAGTATCTGTCTTTGTTCATCATATTCTATATCATTAGTTGTTAATCTAGACGCCCTGCACATCTGATTTCTCATGATATTTGGATTAATATGTCTGGGATGCATGCTATTGCGATGTAATAAGTTATTTTTCCAACAAGATTTCCTATACATTGTTGTTTCTAAACCATCTCTTCCTTTGGTTAATTTAACATCCAAAAAGTCTAGTGTATGGAGAGAATGGACACATTCAAAGCTTAAAAAATCAGTGGTGCCATTGATATATGTAACAAAGCCTTGTAAGTCACTCGCTGTCCCATCCCAGATCATAAACACATCGTCTACAAAACGGCCATAAAATTTAATATGTTCACTAAATGGCCCATTGTTAAGGACGTATGTGTTCTCCCAATATGCAAGTACCAAATTCGCATATGAGTTAGCGCAGGGCGTCCCCATAGCTACTCCTTTTTCTTGTAAATAATATGTTTTATCATAGAGCAAAACATTGTTAGTCAAAACCATATCTAAAATTAATATCCATTTGATAATTTTATTATTTTGGATACCTTTCTCTAAAAGGAGTAGTCTAACATATTCTATCCCTATATTGTTTGGTATTGAAGTGAATAGGGACTTTACATCTAATGTCACCAAGAAATCATCATTCATTAATGGTCTCACCAAACTGCAACTTGCAAGATTCTCCAAAAAATGTTTGGTGTCCTTTAATATTGAACTGATGTTAGTCATGATGGGTTTGAATTGTTTGTCCAAATAAATGGACATTGACTCGGTGAGCCAACCTTTAGTAGAGACTATGGGTCTTAAGGGAGGGTCATGTGGATCACCTACGGGCAGATGCATTCACCTTTTTAAACTGTAGATCAGCTATAGGCACGTCTGGCATTTATTTTGTGTTGTGTTACCTCACATTTCTTCAATATAAATGGACTAGTTCATTACATTTTAAATAAAATGTGAGTTTATATGTGTACATGTTTGTCAGGGACTTGTTTCATGCTTATTTTGCTAAAAATAAAAGTTGGTGTGGTGAGGGCTTGAACCATGAGTGTCTGCTCTTCAGCTGATGTCTCTACCGCTACGCTATTGCTTCTTGGCTTACTTTGCATATTTAGTTCTTATATGCTTTCCCACTGACTGCTAACTGTAGCTGCGCTATGGGCACACTCGCGCAAATGAGCACACTCATGGGCAAGCATCTTTACAATTTAAAAAACTATATAACATGTTCATTTATATATTTTCTGTTCATAGTCTGTGGGGGCATGTGTTGTGTTGTGTTTATTCACATTTCCGTGGACTCTGTCGTGGGTGTTTACTTTGGGCACTTTTATTCTTCTGGGGACGTGTCCGCTTGCAGGGCTCGTCCTACAGACACGCCCCCTACTGTCTTACATGGACCGTGTTAGACTTAGGTGTGATTCAGCATGCTCTCATGAATATGCAGAGCATGCTGACATCACGCCTCAGTGTAAGAGTTATAACTCTTACACAGAGGCTTCGTGAATCCTGCCCATTGAGATTTTTAAACAGGTAGGCTGACATTCATAGTCAAAGACTTTGTAGCTGCATAGTGCTAAATTTCTATGATCCCATAATGCAGTGTGGCATTTAACTGCTTAGATCTGAAAGAAGGATTGCATATTGCCAGTAGGTGACAAAATGGAGTAATAGGAAATTAGTACAGCTATGTTAAAGGGAGAAGTGGCATTGTAAGGCACAGTAGGGGCAATTATGCTACCCATGTGTATACAACAGAAGTGGTAGATGTCATTGAAAGCATTCCTGAGCAGGCATGATAGTGCACTCATTCACATATCCAACAAAAGTTCTCATCACTACAATGTCAGATAGACCAAGAGGGTCCAACAAAGAAAATTGCCAACAAAATTCATCTTGAGAATGGTAAGGTAGTGGGAAGACATCAAGTTAGAGGGGAATGTAGGCAGAGCAAAAAATGGTAACATATGGAAAAAGTGTAAAGGAGTAAAATTAACTTTGTTTGCAAGAAAAGCTCTTATTTTTCATATAAGAGGATAAGTAAGTTGAGAAATGTATAAATGAATGGTTGGGAGGACAGAATGAGAAGGGAATGCCACGTGGCACAAAAACAAACATATAATTCAGATATAGTGGGATGGAATTGAAATAAAATATGGGGACAGCAGTAGATGGACATATAAAGAAAAAGATACAATTTCTGATGCAGGGGACTGAATTTGAAAAATGACACCCTACATTTACAAAATATGCAGGGGACTGAATTTGAAAAATGACACCCTACATTTACAAAATAACATTCCATCTCACAGTGTTCATTTGAGTAGCAATTCTGTATACCATGACGTTTTTATTAAAATACGTAGCCTTTAAGCTGGGTAAAAAATTTGAAAGATAAAAATGATGATAGCAGTGAGGCATATTCATTGCTTAATAACCAGTCTCACAGTTCTGATCCATCAACCTCTGCTTTCAACAATCAGAATATTGCAAATGTTAACATCCATAATGTTGCACCAAATGGTAAGCAATATTCATATCTGGTCAAGAAAGCAGCTAGATGTTTTCCACAAGGTTCACCAACCAATTTGGTCCAGTCAGAATAAGACATGTTTTTTTTTTTTTTGTCATTAGTGGTTCCAAGCAAGAATACAAAAACTGAGCAAAAGGGAATGGGGATGCCATCATTCCAAAGTGAGATGCCATTTCATGATTCCATTTCTACTACAAATTATTCTGAATGTTGTTCATCCAAAAAGATGGGGATTCTGTTTTTTCAAGACAAAAGACTGTTAAATAATGTTTCCAACTTAGACAGTAAAATATTTTTCCTTACTATGACTTTACATTTTGGCTAAATTCTTTAGTTTTGTGCCAGTTAGAAGTAATTGTCTTACAAACAATATATTTAAATTTAAACCTACTGTACTCAAAGAAAATGAGAATGAATGTAGAAATGCTTTGTCTGTACCTATAACATTTTCATAAAGAAGCACTTTTTAAACTTTAACTGATTTCTACATTATCTGTTGTTTAATCTTTTGTATCTAATGGAATTAGGTCTTTGTTAAAAGGGTAACCTAATCATTATAGTACTGCTTTAAATAAAGAAGAAAGCTTAGTACTTCCACAGTTTCAATCAATGAAAGACATCACATAAATGAAAGTGGATAAAGGTGCTTGGTTGATTATTACTGATGTTACTAACTATAAATAATCTATACCTTCACATTTGAATGATAAATTCATAAGTTCATAAGTCTTTTTCACAGTGCTCGGGCCTAATGGCCATCTAGGAACACTGATTCCTTTAAATAAGGCATATAAATCTTATTTTCCATCAAGCTATCTAAAGATTTTTTAAACATCTCTACGGGACAGCTTACCTTATTAGTACAACTACTGACTCCTTTGGGTCATGGCGTTCAAGCGCTTCTCGCTGAACAGCGAGAGATACTCAAGTTGCTTTCTACCAAATCAGCAGTTGCTGTTTCACGAGATGGTCTGAATGGACAGGGTCGTTCTTCTAATGTACCAGGGGGTACGGATAGTAACTTTTTGAACACTCCAGCAGTGCTTCGGGATTCTGGTGAGGCAGCATTAAACAATTCTTCTAGCCCTAATGCTCAGGGGTTTGTTACACCTCGTGCCTCTACTTTCAATGAGTGGGTAAATCGTAAACCCAATTTTCAGTTCGATGAACAGAATGACAGTAATGCAATGGGGACTGTTTCTTCTTTCTTTGACAGCATGCAAAAACTTGAACATGCTTTATTCAGGTACAAAACTCTTGAAATTGACAATTTGTATTTAAAGGAATGTCTTCACAAAAACATTGTACCAAAAGGTTTAAGGGTTCATAAATATCCTAACCATGTTGTGGCTGGGAGTGAATTTTATAATGATTTAATACAAGTGTTTGATGAATGTGGCTTTGGGATTGTAAAAGCCATTATTAAGAGGAATGATTTAGAAATTAACAGTTTGCACAAAGAAATTATAAAGTTAAACGCTAATGTAACTTCTGACCTAATGTTTACCCTTGATGCTGAGAAACAAAAATATTATGATATTAGAAAGGCAAGTGGATATACAATGTGATATTGTGATGAAACGCAAACATAGGAAATTGTACAGGGACATCAAGGAGTATCAGGAAGGCAGGCAATACCCTAATCCACCCCAGGTTAGGGGTGGGTTTCTGCCTTCACTGACCACCAGAGATACCACAGGTGTACATGAAATTCAGTCTCCTGTTCAAGTGCCTTTTTCTCCACCATGCCCCCCCTCCCCCTCCCTCAGTTTTTCATGTAGATGAGATCATCGATGACCCCTTACCTAGGAGATCTGAGCGACTCCGTAATCAACCACATAACCAACAGTTGAATGATCATTTTTTGGGGTACCGATCCCCCCGTCAGATGGGAGGGGTACAAACCAGAGGGTGGAGGAGGAATCATCAGCGGGATTGGTAAATGTGGACCCTATTGAGGTTACAGCTATTGGTGATTTTACTATGCACACTTTGAATGGCTATCATATATATAATTACAGTAGTGCTGTTATCAATGAAACATGGTTTTCCTTGTTTACCAAGGGTTTTAAATTTGTTCCCAGCAGGGGCAGGAACTTAGTCAATACTATTCTTGATGTGAAACTTTTTATACGCAAACTGAACTTACAGAACTTGTTTGGGTCCACTAACATGGGGCAGGGTCTGATGCTTAAAAAATCTAGCACTTACAACCCACCATTACACTTGCAATTAAAAAATTTGGAAAACAAAATTGAACAACAGATTCGTGATAGCAAGCGGAGAACACCACTGGCTTTCAACCTTAACCATGCAGAGGATTATCTTTTGACTGAATTAAGTAATAATCCATTGTTAAGAGTTATGGAACCTGATAAGGGTGGAGGCACAGTTGTTATGGAATCTATTTTATATGAAGCTAAAATGTATAGTATTCTACAGGACACCCATAAATATACCACTGTTTCACTCAATGAAGTGCATCTTTCATATAAAAAAATTGATTTGGCACTCAAAGATCTTTTGGACCAGGAAGTAATTGAATTTGATCTTTTTACATTTTTGGACAACCCCCACCCCAGAATACCCACTGTATTTGGTGTGCCTAAAATACACAAAAACATTCAGGATCCCCCTTTTAGGCCCATTGTGGCTGCCCAGGGTTCTAAAACCCACAACCTTTCCAAATTTTTGGATTGGAAATTAAAACAGCTATGGGGGAAACAAGACCAGTTACTTAAGGACTCATGGCAATTTTTACGGGGTATAACCAAGGATCTTTTTAGGTCTGACCTAACCTTTGTTACCATCGATGTGGTTGACCTGTTTTCTGTGATTCCACATACAACAGGTCTGAATTGGATTGAGGAGGCTCTCTGGGAGTGTCAGGGAATTTCTAACAATGATGTCCATTTGATTTTGGCCCTATTGGATTTGGTTTTAAATTACAACTATATTTACTTTGATGGTGAATATTTCCAGCAGATTTCAGGTGTCTCTATGGGAGCAAACTGTGCCCCTACATATGCCGATATGATACTGGCAGTATGGGAGAATAAATTTGTTCATAACTGTGAGTTTTCTAAACATTGGATACATTATACCAGATTTCTGGATGATATATGTATATTTTGGACAGGCCCGAGACAGTCTATTGAAGACTTTGTCACTTGTTTACACTCTACAACCACTTTTTTGCAGTTTACATATACTATATCAACAGATCTGGTTAATTATTTGGATGTCACCTTGATGAAAGAAGAGGACGGCTTCCGTTCATATGTTTACAGGAAGCTGAGTTTTTCTAATAGTTATTTACATTACAATAGCTCCCATCCACAATTTCAGAAGAGGTCTATTATCAAAGGTCAATTTGTTCGGGTTTCCCGTATGACCTCGAATGACATCAATTTCCATCAAGAGAGTGACAAACTTACGTCCTTATTTCTAGCTAGGGGTTATCCTATAGCGTTGATTACTTCAGTTAGGGAAGAGGTTCAGTCAGCTAGGAGCACTAGATTTGCTCCTATTTTGGGCAAAGAAAAAATTGTGAACAATATGGACCCTACCGGCAATTCTTTTAATGCATTTGGTACTAGTCAGATGTTTGTTATCGAGCACAGTTTAGATGTGGGGGACATTAGAAATATTGTTCAAAGAGAATTAAAATCTTTTGTGGACTTCACTGATTTAAATAATTTAAAAGATTTGTCTTGCAAATTTGTATATAGAAAAGGTGTAAGTATCAAAAGAATTTTGGAACAGAATAATCACAACAGTTTTGAACATCGTAGAAAAGGTACATTTCGTTGTGATAGATGCCCACAGTGCAAGTATGTAATGAATCAGGAGGTCATATATCTGGAGAGTAGGAACAGGAGAATTTATTCTCATCATTTTTATAACTGCAATTCCACTGGCATAGTATACTTGGCTATATGTGTCTGTTGCCAAGCATTCTATGTCGGCAAGACAGAAAGGCAACTCAAAAGACGTATCTATGAGCATGTCTATGAAATACAGAAAAAGTGCACCACAAATGCATTATACAGACATGCGGTGGTATGTGAGGCTGCATCTTTCAAGTTTTTTGTGCTGGGAGCAGTTATTAAATGTAAGAGGTGTGGCAATTGGGCAGCACGCCTTTCCCACAAGGAAACTTATTGGCAGATTTTGTTACAAGCCAACAAATTTCCAGGCCTGAATGAATCTATTTCTATTATGCCCTATTTAAAACTAAGGGCTGATCATTTATAAGACTGAGATTTCTCTTGCAACATATCTTAATATTTGTAACATTATTTAAGGAGAATTTTTGTTACAACATGGTTTATATTAGGCCGAGAGAATGTAAATAAAGTGTTTACTGATTAAGATTTATTTTATTTAATTTTTAGTTGTTTTTATGCAATGTTTGCACTGAGATATGAGAGTTTCTTCAAAAAAATGTTTTCAGCTCTCATTTATTGACTGTGTTTTACATAAAACTTTTTGAAGTATTTATCTGCTTTAATATGTGATTCGCTACAATATGGGTCTTGTTTCGAAGTAAAAAGCAGAATTCTGTGTGAAGTTTTATTATATAAACAATATATGTTTACATAATTTTATGTTTTTAAATGCTGGTTACAAGAGCAATTTCAGCAGTGGTATCTTCTTCTTTAAGAACAATTATGTAGTAATTGTTTAATTATTGCCTCAATTTATCAATTAAGTGATGTATAAAAGCAGGGACACAATTCAATGTTTTTATCTGAAGAAGTTGTATCATTGACGAAAACATTTTATCTATTGTGTGGCATTTATACAATAAATCTGCTTGTGGAGTTCGTTGTCTGGAGGTGTTTTGGCTGTCCTTATCGTGTGGTTGGCTCCTCTGGGTTGCTGTTTCTGACTTGCCTGTTTCTGTGGAGTCAGTTGGTTTGCTGCTTTGTTTGCTGCTTTTTTTGGTTTGATTTTTTAAACATCTCTACACACTTTTGCAAACATCTTTCCTTTGCAATAGTATTCCAAAAATATAATTTTATTTATAGTAAATGAAAATTTTAATTTATTCTTAGATAGTGGAACTTGAAAATTCAAATTATGTCTAAATTCTTTTCAGTCATAAGAGGATCCATGTTAAACACTGCCTGCAAAAAAGGATCCTGAAAAATATTGTAGGTCAATATTAGTTTACCAAGGTAGTGTCTATAACTTATTGAATAAAGTTATAAGTGCCTATATCTAGACTCATACTCCAATAACCTAACACAGTTTTTCAAATTATTTCACTTGTCCCTGTGTAAGAATGCAACAAATATTATACTCCAAAATTGGTCTGATAAATTATACAAATATTTGCACTAAATGTTTCTCATCTTTTTTGTCAATTATATCACCATAAATCCCATATTCCTTAAAGCTTCATATGTTTTAATATGTTTATTGAAATACAAGTTAGAAGTTAACAAAATTCCCAAATTGTTATACTGTTGAGTTACCTTCAACATAATACTAGCTAAGTATACTGACTGATTATTAAACTTACTTTTAAAATACATATTACATTTATTGGTATTAAACTTCATACCAAGAAATCTTAACCAATTCTGATAATTGTTTCATATAGGCATTTAACAAATCACAGTCTTTGCCATTTTGCATAACAAAACCAGTTTTACAATCATCAGCATATTTACATGTCCAAAACTCACTATTTTTATGGGACAGTGGAAAAAATATATTAAAAAAGTAAAGGTCCCAACACTGATCTTTGTGGTTCACTTGATTTGACTAGCAGGCACTCAGACAATGTAACCTTCAATCGTACACATTGAGTATGCTTCTAAAGCTGTTCCATTTGACAAGATAACTATTTACATTCTGTTCTTGCAATCACCATGGCATAGTGGTGTAGCAGTTTGCGCTATTGCCTCACAGCAAGAGATTCTTCGGTTTGATTCTTGGCTGGGATGCCTTCTGTGTGGAGACAGTATGCCCTCCTTGCATTTGTGTGGGTTTCCTCTGAGTGTTCTGGTTTTCTTCCACATTTCAAAGACATGTATTTGAAGTGTTTCCCCCAGGTCTCCTCTGAAAAGTAGAATGTTCCAAGTCAGAGGTTCCCAGTAAACAAATGTTAAATAAATAAATTACAAAAAAAAAAAAAAGGCAAACAGTCAAATGCTTTAGATAATTCAAGAAAAATAACTCACAGATAAAGTCCTTGTTCAAAAGCTTCTATTAAGAACTCACAAAAACTAACTAGGTTTGTTAATGTAAATCTTCTCTTAACACATCCGTATTATCATCCACAAAAGAGAAATCAACATCTGTTATACTCAATAATTCTATTTAACATTTCTCTAAAGACTTCCATGAAATGAAAGTTAAGTTTATAGGTCTACAATTTCCAAAACAATCTTTTTTTTCCTTTTATAAATATAAGTATAATATGAGAGATCTTCCATTCTTCTGGTATATAACCTTGTTCCAAACATTTGTTAAAGATAATATAAGGAATTGGAAGCAAGACATCTTTAATCATAAGTACTAAGTCTGATGAAATGCATTTATTTTTGACCTTAGGAATTAGTTCTCTTGTAATTGTTGGGCATACTTCCCTAACTTTTATTTCATCAAAATGTAATTGCCAAACAATGACATCATCATGATTCAAAAACAAACAAAAAATGATTGAATTCATTAGATATAATCCAAGCATGAGTTATATCAACATTAATTATTCTAAATGAATTGCATATAACAAAGTTGTTCTTCAATTAATTAATATACATATAAAATGATTTCTTATTGGTGTATCATTAACTAATCTAAGCTCATATTTATTTCTTGTTTCCCTAATCTTTGACTTTAAATTCTTACAAGTTTTATTATAAGTTGCCTTATTCCTTATCACTGAGTATTTTTATAGATATTAAATTGTCTCTTCTTCCTTTTCAAGTTTATTTCAACATGGAGATGAATTCTTTTTACCGTTTTTGACAAAAATGTAATAATTTAACACAGTATGTTAACAAATCTGCTAACAGCTAATGTATTCTTCTCCACTGTAAGGAATGCAAATAACCTGTCCTAATTTACTGTTTTGACATTATGTAGTAGTTGAGTATAATCAATTTTACTCAAATTAAATTTTGAAACTTTAACCAAATTACTTTTAAACAATAAATCAAATATTATTGCATTATGATCAGAAGAACCTAATGGCATAACAACCTCAATATTCCTAAAGAGGTCAGGATTATTTGTTATTACATAATCCAACAAGTGCTTCCCTTTATTATCTGTAACTATCTGTGTCAAAAGATTCTCAAAATTAAATCCATTAATTTATTCTCAAACTGTATTCTACTAGAGTGATCAGACTATAGTATTGTTGGATAGTTAAAATCTCCTAACATTATTATTTTCTTATGATCTAAGAGATCTTCAAGAAAACATAGAGTGTGTGAGCCCTGTTATCCATACTAGGGTATCAATAATGCAAAATACTATGAAAACTAACAGTGCTCCTTGTGTCTTTAATTCTAACAGTTGATCCTTCTAGTTTCAGTTGCAATTTAATTAATATGGACAGAATAATTAATCCACGACATAACCCCACGATAATTATTATTTGCTTGCAAACATCCATATTTTGCAAAATGTTCAATGTATAAACATGTAGAATTCAGAGATAGTATAATTGCTTTCATTTTGTAATTATTTTCTTGCACTAATTCAAGCAACTTGCCAAATGTTACCCAAACTTTGCTCATTACATAAATAACATTTTACAGATGTACCAAGTTTTCTACAAGTTGTATCTGCTTGCTTAGTAAACTTTCCCATAAAAGTCTTTAGATAATCAATTATGTTTACATGAGGCATAATTAGCTCCATATTTATCTTAATGGAATTTATCCCTGGAATATATTTTATAGTCATTAATACAATCTTCCCAAAATGTAAGTAATTTTAGCACATGCATTGTAGAAAATTTTCTTGTTCAGTTATTAAACATAAATGCCTTTGTAAACATATAATCGGATAATGACTGGGAGGGAATTATTTCACATAAAACAAAGCTGACGTGGGAAATTTCCAACAGCTCAATTATATCAATCTCTTCATATGATTCAGAAGAGTTCATTTCAAATAATTTTAGTGACATTAATTAATATCTTGGCCTATAGATTTTAAGCTTATATACTGTTTTTTTTAACATCATCCAGTTTCAATCCTGGTAAGATTGACACACAAGTAAAATTTCTATCAACTTTACACCATTGTCTAACATTGAATTTTAGCACTGAATCGCTCAAAATCAAAATTTCATTTTTAACATCTCCAAATAAAGGAGACTCTTGATTACCATTGATATTAACTGATCCTATTGGTTCCAGCATTTCATCACAACCACCGCTTACAATCTTATTTTTTCACAATGTAATATTCTTATTTTTTAAATTTTGTAATACAACTTCATTGTAGTCAGATAATTCAAAGCATTTTTTCTTTGATATCTCTTTCATATCTGCTGGTTTGTCAGAGACATTCTCATGATCTATTCCCAAGTTTTTAGTAATCATGTCTGAATGCAAACAAGTTGGTCAGTTTTGTTTAGAATGGTAGCTCAATTTCTCTGTTACTATTTTGCAATATAAAACTATTATAGTGCAATTATTCAGTGTATGTGGTAGAAAAATGTCATTAATTTTGTCAACATGTTATAGTAAACCAAAACTTATTTACCATTTTTCTATTTTGCTGAAGCATAGTTGCAGGTGTGGGTTGAATTTATTGGGTGATGCAGCTGAGCACAATATGCTGGAGTCATCTACTTATTATGTCAGGTTTGATGGGTTTGAGGTTGTGTGTATATTGTTTATGAAGATACAAATGATTCTTGAGGAATGTGAAATGTCATTGACTGTGGCATTGACAAAATATTCCAGTGTAAAGAATGTATAGGTTGAGTAAGGTAAGTAATGTAACATGTAAACCACTGTAATGTTTCAAACTGATATGTAGATAGATGAATGTAATTATTAGCAAGTGGGTGTGAGATGGTGTTGTCTGGTTTTGATAATACTGGAAGTACTGGGATTTATCCATTGACTAATGTTGTCATACATATAGTCTATAAATGTTATGAGCTCAGTTTATATGCTATGATTAGGTCTAAAGCTATGAAGAGTTATGGATAACATCATTTTTCTTTATGTAGTGAAGGAGCTGGATGTAGAGACATTTTGAGTATTTTGAGGGTAGGAGTAGTTTGACTATTTGTCTATAATTTACTTGCTCCGCAGAAGTGGCACTTTTATGAAGAGGGATGGCAAATAATAATTTCCATAGTTTTGGGACAGTTTACTCTTGGAAGGACCAGTTGATAAGCAGTGATACTGGGTACAGGATGGCCACTGCTACAAGGAGGATGTATTAAGAGGGAAGGATGTTACATGTTAGTAAGGGTTTTGTAAGGTCATGTAAGAACATTCTAGATGAAAAGCATTAGGGTGAGACTGAATGAGATGTTTCATTGTTTAGCAAAACTAGCATTGGAGAGGTTGCAAAAAGTTAGCTACAGTTATATAATAAGCATTAAACTGACATATGATATTGTAACTGTTTTCATTTCAGTGGAAGAAAAACTACAATTTTTTTAACTGATTGACCAGAACATTTTAGCTAAAAAAGGAAAGGATTCTTATCTGATTTAATAACTATTCATACATTTTTTAGGCTCTAGTGTTTTCTTTTATTTCTTTGTAACACCCTTTCACGTCTTATATCTTTTCTGCCTGAGCTGTTAGACTTTAAGTGTTAGTCACGGCTCACCTATAACTTTCACATTTTTGCTGCAGGAAAAAAGTCTAAATAGTCTAGTACTTCAAGGGAAACACTATTAAAATAGCTTTATATAGAATTATGAACTAAATCAACAGATTTATACATCAGAGTCTTCTAATCAGTTCTTCAGAACTACCTATTAGATATGCATACATCCATGATTCTGGAGATGTAAAAATGTTCACAACTCCAATTACAAAAACTCAGAATTCCATAACTGAGCTTTATACTCTGTCATCACTAGCTTGTACAATACATTTCTCAATCCTTACCATTCTGTTTCAGACTTATCTCACATCTCCAAACTGCTTCACACAAAATTCTGCTTTAAAGTCATGACTTCAGTCCCATTATGAGTTTCCTTTTGATAATTCTTCCTCACCCTGATCTTACACATTTTTATGAGGGCAAGCTACACCCGAGTTAACCTTTCCCCAAGGAAAGCCAGTCACTAGCCCTGCTTTCTGCCTAGAATGTTATTTCAATAAATCATTAAGTCATGAGCTGTTGTTCCCCTGCTTGTCCTATTATCATCAGTTTCCCTCTAGTTAACCCATTTTTTCCTCTTTTTCCACCCCTTTCTCCTCCTTGCCTACATCTGTTACCATCAAGCTTCCCTGCTGTTGGGCACATGATTTTCTTATGTCCACTTGGCCCAACTCTTTCTTCCAGTGGGATATGTTCACATTCCTCAGCCTTTACACTGCTTCTCTCCCTGCCACAAATACTTCCGCTTGCTTGTTTTATTTCTTCTTTCTTTAATTTCAGTCTAATAGCTCTTTTCTGTACTCTGTTGTGCCCTGTCTTGACCTAAACCTCAGAACAAAACCTCTTATGATCTACAGACTTGCTTCTCACAAAAGGTTCTACTTAATCCTATAAGAAATCAACAAGCTTCTTACTTCTTTGCAGTCTCTCCATACAAGATACTTTCTTGCCTCATCTCTACATCCATGCTAGCATACTGTTGTATCTATCCAGCCGTAGTTCTTTAGTTTCTTGGGTGTCAGATACCAGTTTTGTAAACATCATAGTTGCCGATCTCCTACTTGTCCCAAATCAGGAACAGCTCCAATAATATCTCTTCCTTTTTCCCAGTTATCACCATTTTGCCATCCTTCCCACATTTGCTCATATATTTCCCTTAATCTCCTGAAATGTTCTCCTGTTTTTTTTTTCTTTTCAAAGCATCTCTAAATAATACTCAATATACTTGGTATGCCTTTTCTCTAGTGACGTACGGTAAATATTGCTCTGCACATCTGCAGACTACAATCCCTCCCCTCTTTTTTCCATTTACTCTTTCTCTTCTTCTTTCCTTAAAGTAAAATTCTCCAGTTCACAAACCCCTCAATGTAAAACATATTTTACAACTGGATGAAAGACTTTGACCTATTCTCAGAATCATTTACATGTGTCAGATATTTCTCTCACTATATAGTGCATTTGCCCTGAGTTCTCAATCTATCCTTCAGAATTCCCTCCCTGGGTTCCTTTCCACCAAATATAATCATAAATTCTCTCTACTGATGATCATTTGATCTTCCCCTCTCTAATGTTCTCTGCATATTCCATAAGTTCCTACTTACTTTACCCATCTCCTCTTGTATTCTACTTCAAGTCTCATTTTCCCAGCTTAGCTACAGTGAAGGCTTCTGTATTATCACTGAGTGCAGGTTATACTAGATTTGTTACTGCAACACACCTTAAAACTCCAGGATTCCACATTCACATTTGATCCTCTGTGTTACCAGACTAACCTGTCCAAATCTTTTGCCTTTCTCCTGTAGACGTACCTCACAAATTTCATCCAGCTTTTTTACTTTTCCATTCTAAGGCTAATAGAAGTATGTCAGGCTGCATACAATATATGTGGAATACCAACATTTTCAGAGTTACACTGACTATTTCTTCACACATCTCCAACAATCTACCAGCTCAGTTCCTGAGCTTTTCTTAGTTCTTATCTACAATAGCCTGTATACACACCAAACTTTAAATATTTGATCCCCTCCATCTTCTATCAGTGGTAGCGCCAGTCTTTTTTTCCCTATCCCTCAAACAGAACAGTTACAAACTTCTGTAAATTACATTCTTGTACCAGCTGCTCCCTGAATAATTAAAATTCTTGCAGCACTCCAGTAACTTCCTTTCAGTGTCCTACAGCAGCAACATGCAGTTATCTGCAAGTAGATTAACACTTTCCTGTTCTGACACCTCTCCTTCTAGCACTTTCTCTCTTAAACATCTCCTGATACATTCTGTGATAACATCAGTAATCTGCAGGAACAGGGGGAATCCTTGATGGATCCACCTATTACCTAGACTTTTCTTCATTCATCACGAATCTCAAAGAAGGATCCTAAAAAAATGTCATATTTTCTCTAAAAATATTCCAAGCCTTTATCCTGTTAAAATTTGTTCTAAGTATGTCCATTTCATAACCTAAAATATTTTTCACATCAAAACACACAGCTGCAGTCTCCCTCTCTCCACTGCTTTTCAACCTTTTCCTTAAAATCCAGTGACAATTACCAGTGGTCTTCCAATCTTCATTCATTAAGAGTCCTGCTGTAGAAATATATTCCTTTAATCTAATAACCAGTAGCCATGTGTAAATCTTTGCATCTATATTTATTGAATACATTGGCAAATAGTTAATTAGTTTCTCACTCCCTTGATTTAATTTGGGAATAAACTCCACAGATCATCCCTCTGTAATGATGCTACACATTCTCTCTAAATGCTGCATTGAAGATTCCAACCAACTATCTCACTGAGTTTTTTTCTGCTGTTTTTTAGAAATCTACAACATACCCATTCCCTTCCCCAACCAATTTACTTCAGCTTGATTAAGGAATACAACACGTTTCTCTCTGACACCTCTTTCTGTAATCCCTTCTTTCTTCAGCTCTAAGAAACAACACCTCCCACAGTAACCTGTCCTCACCCTAGTTCCACAGCCCACTTACCTTTAGCATTGGCACTGGCAAATGATTTTCCATAAAAGTCCTAAAAAATATTTTATCTCTTTATCCACCTGTTACCCCCCATCCATCAAGTATTGCACTTTCACCTTTTTCCCTTCCATCACTTAATTGAAAGCTAACAACTTCACCAAAACATAACCTAGGAACCTCCAACCTGCCCATCTCCTCCCAGTTTCCACCATCTTCCTTTTCAAGTTAACATCCTTCAACCTCTACTGCAAATAAACCTCTTTCCTTGCCTCTGGTTCACATTATCCTTCTAACTTCTACTCACCCTTCTGTGGTTCTTCTATGTCTTTATCTAATTATCTAATGTTCTGCTTCTCTCCCCTTCTGTTTCCATCTTTATCCATAATCCCCCATGTCTATTCCACTTTCCATCCTACAATGGCTCAAATTTTTGTTCTCAACTTCTGTAACTTATCTTGAAACCATGTCATCAAATATTGACTTTCCAGTTACATGGGTTCCGCTTCCACTGTGCCTCCCATTTTGACACTAACATTATATGATCTGCAAGCCTAACTCTCTCACTCTAATATCCTGTACATCCCTCCAATGGATCTCATCCAAAATAATTTATTCTACTGTTCTGGATGGGTGTATTCATCAAAATAATAATGCCTTTTTTCTTTCTTTTCAAATTTCTAACATTGCTTTCAGCTGTTTTCTGCAGTTCGTATATTATTCTCAGCTACCACATAATTTATATTTGGCATCCTCTATGGATACATTAAAATCTATGCAAATCACAATGTCTGATTAGTATAGGCCTAGCTCACTCACTCCAAATAGCAATCCCAATATCACATCATTTCTTTCCACTGTACACTTAGCAATCACCCATTGCTTCACTCCACTCCAATTCTCTTTTTTAACAAAAATATTTTTTACTGATTTTTAAACTGCAAAAAAAGAAAGGTGTAAATAAGGACATGAATGATTAATGAGTAACTTCTGATATAAATAACAAAAATGCACAATTATGACATACAACTAACAAATGAATGAACAAAATGTGCAATGATCCTTCTGTTGAATAAGATAATCTGATAAAGATAAATAAAATCAACCATGAAGCACTCAGTGCATCACTGCATTAAAGTAAAAAAATCTTTGCAAAAGAAAGTTTCCCAGTACAATGTACATTGGACAAGGAACCTGAACATTTTAAAATATAAACCATATTAGTAGTTAATAATTTAGTTTCTGAGCAGAATACTAATAAAAAAAGTGTATTTTTATTTGTTTATGTATTAGCCATTAAATATTTTGTTACACTCTTCTCATCTCTATGATCGAATCCCTTACCATGTTAAATAATAAAGATACTTATTTCTTCCTGTCACTACAGTGTACTGTAATCCTGTCACCTTATAACAACAGACCTCTTACTTTATTGTCTTCTTTCTCATCAACTTCTTTACTTGAAATGATGCCCTTTCCAGCCTTTCTATTCCCCAACATCTCACCACATAAGACCTCTTAATAGGATAGTTTAAGCACCCCACATATCACAATCCTTGCATTAGTCCTGAAGAGCTAGACCCAATAAGTCTTTGATCCATTGATCAGCATCCTCTGAGGTATTGGTGCTCCCTATAGACCTCTCCCCCCAGGAGCACAGCACTGTCCACCCTCATTCAGTTCCTCCTTACAGTCCCAACTGTATTTACTGCCTTTACTATCTTTGTCCCTTACTCTTCCCTCCTTCTCAATTGATAGCCACCAGCACAGAAGGAAACCTCATTCTCATTAAGTCCAACTCCAACCCTTATGTCATCTCTATTGAAAACTTAACCTAGCATCCTCCTCTGTCCATTGTTCTCACTTTACCATAATCACGCCTCCTCCTCCTCCCCATGCCTAACTTCACAAAAATCCAAATAACCCTTTGTTCTCTCTCCAGTGTGCTCATAAGATCCGGAGGTACCCTACACTCCTGCTCACTCAAATGATATTATCACTTTGTACATCTATCTCCTTATTCTGCAATTGTCCCTTGTGTTACAGTCAGCCTGTGAGAGCTAATCTAGCCATCAATCTACCTTCCATGTAAATTTATACTACTGCATCTAAGTATATTGTTCTCAAGGGGAGAATCTAACATTTATGGGTAATTAATTTTCCAGATCAACTCTTAATTTCCTTCTCTTGACACTTATTCAACACATCCTAACAATAACAATATGACAGCAATCAACCTTCATAAGAAAACAGCCATTAATCTTTATAACCTGCAACACCTACTGGACAGACTTTTGCCTCACCAACCTCTCGTCCTAAATTTCCTAACTGGACTTAAATCATAATTACCATGAACTAGTCCACTATAAAGTGCTGACACATCAGAGGAAAATATGACAAAAATCCAAAGATGTAGCACACTCTTCTGCACCCCTGAGATACAACAAAACCAGAAAGGAAAGCCTCACACCTATCCTCTTAAAGTGTAACCATTTGGAGGATTACTGAAAATGTGAGGCATTTGAAAAAATGTTCAAGCACTTGCCAGTGAGTCATATGAATAAATATCCAAGCATCCAGCCAAAAACAGAGAAAATTAAAACTACTGCACTAGTCATATTGGAATAAAAAAACTGTTTTCCATTCTGCATTGCTTTTTTTTTTTGTTTTTTTTTTTTGGGTGGGGTTATTCATCTTTCTTTTTTATAAACAAAAAGCATCTTAATTAAATTATCACTTATGACAAACAATCTTACATGTATATAAATGGAAAAACAAACCATATTTATACAACTTTAGTTGCAAACATTATACTTAACATAGGGTTACCACCTGTCCCACTTTGTGAGGGACAGTCCCTCTTTGGGCAGTTGTGTCCTGAAAAAAAATTGTAAAAATGGCAAATGTCCTGAGATATTTGGCAAAATTATTTCCTATATTTTATGTAATAGTTGCATAAAACAGTTATTCTGTATCTGAAACACCTAAATGTTATAAGAAACAGAATAACCAACTAAAATGCTACAAGAATAAGATATTTAGACAAAAAAGTCAAGTTTTGTCCCTTGTACTGGCCGTGGGCATGTTTTAGCCTGCAAAATCTGATGTCTGTACCACAATTGTCCCACTTTGGGCATTTGAAAAGGTGGCAACCCTAACTTAACAGACTGAATTAAAACAATTATAATTGCAAACATTATACATCATATAAAGAAATTTGCTGTAAATTAGCAGATGAAGTTCAAAAAAAGTTGCAAAACAAATAATATGAGACTAATATCAATCATTTTTTTAACTTCCAAATGAATTCCCATAAAATCAAAATTATATCTATGATTAAAAGTTACAATGAAATTTTCTGGCCAGAGTAAAAATAAAATTGTTATGTACTTTCCTTTGCCAGAAACGTGTATCACTGGATCCTTTATCCATCAGACAGATATATACACCAGTGCAAATGTCACTATATCCCTGTTCTCCTCATACAGCTACTATGGCCCTGGAATGCTCCTGGAATGCATTATTCATAAAAACCTTTAACCAACTCCATATTCCAGGTCATTCTCCTGGATTCAGCAAGCCCTGCATGGCGTGCAAGAATAGTGCAGGATCTCCTGGAGGCAATATGGCCACCGTGAGATCCAGGAATAAGCTCCAGGGACATGCGCGAGCGCTCCTGCACTATTCCTGCACGGACACAGCTCCTGTATGCAAATTACCCCATTTGCAGGTGAAAACCATGCAAATGAGGTGAATTTCTGATCCAGGAAGCTGCTAGCCGGCCGTGCAGGACTAGTGTAGTGCACAGAAATGTAACCGAGTACATTTCTGCAAACTACAAAACTGAGCCATGACAGCTCCAAATAAAGGGTGTATAGTATGTGTAAAGCATGCCAATGGCCAGATACATGGCCACTGGCAATTAAAACAGTTGGCAAAAAAAAAATAATAACTTTTATTTTTTTTAGCTGATTTCAGCTGTTTAAGCATAGGGCAGCAGCGCGCAAATGGGATTGGGCCGAAAATTTTAAAAAACCCTGAAATAAGCATTCTAACCAAAATCACTATTTTGCCATTATACTCAATGGCAGCCAGAAGACAACATGGCCAGTGAATAGTGGTTGTTAAGGAGGAAGGCTCAGTGTGGGACCTGTAACTATGCATTAGCAGGCAATCCTATGCAAATGGGGGCAATGATACTGAATCCCAGCTTTCCACTCAATGCTAGTCAGCACCCAACTGTGTAAGTGCAGGAATAGCATGGTTCAAGCCTAAGAGTTAGCTTACATCATAGGGGGGTGTCAGGCATACTGTAAGCTTACTGGACCCTTGTGGCTTGGGTTTGCCCTTAGCTTAGCAGAGCTAAGCAAGGGTGTGTGTCTGAGGCTGCCTAGCACTCTTTAAATTGCCTAAGCTTGTGTGTGCACCACGCACCAGGTTTTAAAGGAAAAAAAAAAGTAAACCAGGAAATAGCAGCTCAGTGCACATCTGAGCACTGTGTTTGCATGGTGCACCCCCGGGCTTAAACAGGAAGGCAATGGGAAGGGAAAACAGCAATAGGAAGGTAATCAAGGAGAACTAGCATAGCTGGCAGGTGAAATGTATCAGAATAAGCCAATTACACAGGCAGCAGCCCAGCCCAGAACACTACTATAAACTCTGCAAACACCTTTCCCTCTGTTTTTTCCCACATACTCTACACCACCTGTAAATACAAGTGGAGAATTTTTAACAAACAAAAGCAACAAAATGATAGTGGCTGGAGCAGCTATCATACATCAACATGTGGAAGAAGCTGAGGGTGTTGAGGATGTGAGTGCTGTCAACCAACCCATAGTAAGGAGATGGAGAAGAAAGTACAGTGTACAGGCCCAGGGTAACCTACCAGGGGCTAAATGAGCTGGAGATAGTGGAGTGCTATAGGGTGGATAGAAGCCTCCTACAGCAAATTTTTTAGCTGTGCTGGCCATGCCTGACACATAGAACTAACAGAGGGGAACCCATCCCAGTGGATAGTGAGGTATGTGTAGGCCTAAGAATACTAGCCACAGGTACCTTCCAAAGGACAACTGGGGATATCATGGGGATCTCACAGGCATCAGCATCCAGAGTACTCCATCAGTTCCTGGATGCCATGTCAGCACATACTCACCAGCTACATGTACCCAATTTGTCATCGTATGTGCCATGCTACACGATATGATCCTGCGGAAACAGCTGCAGCAGAAACAGAATGAGGCAGGGTCACACAGCCCCCCACTATTGCCAAGGCCTGCACAGGCACAGAGTGAATCAGAGGAGGAGCAACCTGAGCCTGCCCCAGTAGGCAGAAAGAGGCATACACAGTATGTCCTGGCCTTGGCAAAGAGGTAACACATAGCACATACACTGACACAGTAGGGACCCAGGGAATGACACCTCTCTCTGACTCGCACATACAGTAAAAGTGATGCCAAACATGACACTACCTGTGCTTAACCATGTATAGGGAGTGTACTATGTGCATCCAACATAGTCAGCTCTCCAGCACCATCCTCAATAATGGCACGGCCACAAGGTAAATCACTCTTCCTACCAATTGCCAAATGGAGTAGTATGTATTGTTACTTGTATCTATGGTATGGATGTGGGCATGCAAGGGAACTGGGTAGCTGAATGGGATGCCAGCAGATATACACCTATAGTGGCATCATGAGATCTTTTACAAATACTGGTGTCACCATAGTAGCCAGTACTAGACAAGGTGACAAAACCCACTGCAGGAAATGTGCTGGGCCACAAGTGTGTCCATATGACACAAATATGCCAGTGAGAGAGGCTCACATACCCAACAATAGTCTCAGCCAGCAGGACAGGTGTAGACAAACACAAACCAAGGCTGTGCTAAGGCCTCTGATTGATGGCTATGGGTAACCTCCCCCCTCCAGGCCTACACAGGCAGACTACAACAGGTCAGGCAGTGGGATGTTAGTTCTGAAGGGTAAGAAGTCAGAAACTGAAATGTAGGTCAATCAAACCTAAGACCTGTAGTACACTGATATATGCCTCTAGTCAGCATGATAGGTTAGAATACAGAATGAAATGGAGTACCTGACATACCAGTAAAATCATAACAAATGTGTACAAATGTCAGGTGTTCCCCCCCAGTCCTATGTAGAAATGTAGTAACAGTCCAGTGCACCCCCCCAATTCTATGTAGAACTGTAGTAACAGTCAGGTGTGCCCCCCCAATCCTATGTAGAAATGTAGTAACAGTCAGGTGTGCCCCCATACCTATGTAGACACGTAGTAACAGTCAGGTGTGCCCCCCCTACAATCCTATGTAGAATTGTAGTAACAGTCAGCTGTGCCCCCCAATCCTATGTAGACATGTACTAACAGCAGGTGTGCCCACAATCCTATATAGAAATGTAGTAACAGTAAGGTGTGCCCCCCAATCCTATGTAGACATGTAATAACACACACGTGTGCCCCCCCAATCCTGTGTAGAAATGTAGTAACATGTATGTGTAGGTATAATAACAGCGGAGCACAGATTAACTGAGTTGGCCAAGGTAGCAGGATAGACTGTAGCATTTATACAATATGCAGTCCTGCGTGTGTTAGGTTGGTGTGTGTTGTATATTGTGTGAGAGTGTTCAGTATGTAGGCATGGTGAGGTTAGTCCTGGTGGCCATTGCCCAGTACTGCTGATGACAGGGCCAATTTCTCATAACTACAGTGCCAAAGACAATGCTTCCCAGTATAACACATTCCAGCAGTAAGCCATTGTAAATGTTTGGAAGTAATATGTGTCACCATCTGAAAGATGGACATGGCATGACTGCCAGCCCAGATATACAAGCAGTACACAGGGGGAAGTACCCCAAACAGACAGTGTATAATATGTAACTGTCAAATGGACACACCCTTGGAATTGTACATACAGGTTTGCAGCACATTATCTGGGCTTGTAGAAGGGAAGGCCGATGTCATCTGGCCAAACACTGGCAGACCACAAAGGCCATAGGAATGATGTATTGAGAAACAGCTGATGACCCTGCACAAGCCAGCATAAGTGGAATTCCCCATGCATATCTGTGAGTCAGATGCAAGTAGTGGCCATAGCACACATGCACCCAGCTCACCCCACCACCACCTACAGGTACCTCTCCAGCTTTAACCCTGCTGTTGGGAATGAGTACAATATGACCCCCACCTGTATATGGCAATAGAGAAAGAATTCAGCATGCAGAGCAGGTGTCCCATGCAGTTGTGTCCCTAGCTGTAAGCAGCACCCTGCCAGCATCCACACCACTGGACCAATACTGACAGAAAGTATTGGCATTAAAACCTTGCACACCTACCCTGTCACCCCAGGAAAATATAGTTTATTGCAGTCTGGGACTGTAGGACTGACAGAATGCAATGACCTGTTACAGCTGGCCTGCATCACTACCAAATGGCCTACAGTCCACTGCCAAAGGCCTGTGTATCACCCGTACTTCCAATGTATGTTATGTCATGGACTCCTAAATAACAACATAACACAGTCCACAGAACCCAAATGTAAGGCCATGTGGACAAATCACAGTAACATGTCCACTATGTCTCACTGCATGAACTGTGGACCAACACCAAATTACTGCTGTGATGAGGTGATACATATAGGGAAAATATTGGAGAATTTTTGCATAATGTATAGAAGAGGATAAAATAATAGGGGGGTGTGGGAGCATGGGTGACATGGAGTGCGTGAAGTCCAAAACTCAGCCATGTGCACATACTATCCCTGGCTGCAAACACAAGAATGGGTGGCTACAAACCTGCTCATAAACCACAATGTGTAGGGGTAATATCTAGAATTATGACCTCTGCCTGTGGGTAACCTGTGTGAATCTGTTCAGCTGTGAGGTATCATCACAGCAAGCTATGGCCATACTGTCATGTCGATGGATGTACAAGCATGGTATCCTCTGCCATCACTGTACCAAGGTGCTGAACCATTTACACTGACCCAGCAGCAAGTGTCTGCAGATTCCCCTCCAGAATGGCATGAGTGTGCAAGAATATGTAGGCTGCTGACCACAATGCTGGACACAGCTGCATTCACCCTGTGTTCCCAGGACATCACTGCAAGCAAATATGTCTACCTGACAGTACTTGATTACATAAAACATCACAGTGTATAACAGTACATATGTCTGAATATCTTTTCTAACACCAGGACCACGTAGCAGAAGCAGCACAGACACAATTACCTACAGTAACAAACTATTCTTTGCCCATTTTGATCCCATATTGTCAATTGATCTACAGATATCCTGCAGAAACAGTTTGCTACCTGTAGGTATAGAACACAAAAGTCTGCACTGAAGTACAATCTACCTGGAATGGATTCACACATTCCATACAGAAGGTCATACTGGGCATGCTCCCACACAAGAAATGAAGCCCATGTCATGTCTGACAACAACAGTTGACCATACATATCTGGCAGTCACAGATGTTAATGCAAACACTCCTTAGTATGCACTAGTCATGCTTTGCACACACATTGGAAAGGAGTACACACATATATCTAAGGACAACACGTTATAATAGGCCAAAAGTACACATGCAAAGATGTGTGGAAGAGAGTGACAGTGACAAAGAGCCTTCCATCATGAGGCCTGTCCCACCCAGCACACATTCAATTGGCTAAAACCACATGATGTGCAAATGTCAATCACCATAGACATATGCCTCAGGAATCCCGCATTATAGTGTCTGTGCTGCTAGTGCTAACTGTGCAACATGACTGTACAAGTCAATACTCATCTAGCATTTATATACACATACCTGTGGAATATAAACCTGTGTGTGCCTGAGTGTGGTGTGTCTGCCTGTGGTGTGTCTGCCTCTAGATGAATGAGTTATGGCCCATACACACACACTGCACTCTCCATTGCCCTACTATGGCAAGCCTGCTGATGTCTTCACCTTGAAATACACCTTTGGGGACATAATATCCCATTGATCTCTGTGGCATGCCCTATAACTGCGTAATGCTGTAGTATGATATACTAATCAGGTAGGAGCTTTAATCCCAGACATGGCAACTGTTTGTGTGTGTTTGTCTGTGTAGGGAGCAATGCTTTTGAGGCCATTCACAGTCACTACAACCTCCAGTGCCCTTCTTCAGCAAGCCTGCTGATGTCATTCACTTTGAAATACACCTTTGGGGAAAGAGTGACCCAGTAATTTTCGTGGCGCATCCTGTAACTGCGTAATACTGTAGTGTGATAAACTAGTTAGGATGGAGTTCTATTCCCAGACATGGCAAGTGTGTATGTTTGTCTGTGTAGGAAGCAATGCTTTTGAGGCCATTCACAGTCACTATAACCTCCATTGCCCTTCTTCGGCAAGCCTGCTGTCATTCACTTTGAAATACACCTTTGGGGAACGACTATCCCAGTAAGTTTTATGGCACATCCTATGACTGCGTAGTACTGCAGTGTGATAAACTAGTTAGGTAGGAGTTCTATTCCCCGACATGGTAAGTGGGGATGTGTGTGTGTGTGTGTGTGTGTGTGTGTTTGTGTGTGTGTGTTTGTCTGTGTAGGAAGCAATGCTTTTGAGGCCATTCACAGTCACTACAACCTGCAGTGCCCTGCTTTGGCAAGCCTGCTGATGTCATTCACTTTGAAATACACCTTTGGGAAAGGAGTAACTCCGTAATCTCCAGGGCATGTCCTATACCTGTGTAATGCTGTAGTGTGATAAACTAGTTTGGTATAAGTTCTATTCCCAAACATGGCAAGTGTGGATATTTGTCTGTGAAGGGAGCAATACTTTTGAGACTATTCACAGTCACTACAACCTCCAGTGCCCTTCTTTGGAAAGCCTGTTAATGTCATTCACTTTGAAATACACCTTTGGGGAAAAAGTAGCCCAGTAATCTCAGTGGTGTGCCTTATAACTGCATAATGTTGTAGGATGATAAACTAGTTATGTAGAAGTTCAATTCCCAGACATGACAAGTATGGACGTTTGCGTGTGTGGGCCATTCACAGTCACTACAATCTCCAGTACCCTTCTTTACCAAGCCTGCTGATGTCATTCACTTTAAGATACACCTTTGAGGAAGTAGTAGCCCAGTAATCTCCTGGGGGCATCCTATAACTGCATAATGCTGTAGCGTGATAAGCTAGTTAGATAGGAGTTCTATGCCCAGACATGGCAACTGTGTGTAGAGAGCATTTTTTTATTTGGCCATTCACAGTCACTACACACACCTACAAATGGAGAACATTGATAATTGTGCAGTAACAGTGATCTGATCCAAGCCTGCAGAGAGCAGCATTGCAATACTAGGTACAGCTCTCACCACACCTGTTGGCCACCAAACCAGGACCAAAACAATAAAGGTGGAGGAGTGTCCATATTCACCAAGGATATTCACATTACCATGCTACTTGCCAAACAGAATGTGCCTGAAATACTCATAGTGCAACTAACAGTAGGTTAGACTGCATTCCATATTGTATAGCTTGCAACAGATCCCCCACCATGCCCCAAGACACCCATTACAGCATTTGAAACATACTGTGAAATATTATGATACAAGCAAACACCCTAATGTTGGGTGAGTTACAGTACCCTGCCATTAACTGGGAAAACTACTTGTGTACCAACACGTGTGCCCAATAGTTCTTGGAAGCCATAATTCCCAATGCCTGGATCATGTAACCCATAGTCGCACCAGGGGCTCAAATATCCTAGACCTGGTCATTAGCAAAACGGGAAATCAATGGTCCACACCTATGGTCACCCCATTTATGGTCAGGTATGCCCATGAGCTAATCACCCTTAACATCGACATCCCTCCCCCACACCTCAGTAAGGACACCTCTGTAACACACATCTCCAGAGCCAATGTCATGTTACACATGTCAGACATGACTAACATGACACCCATGCAGAAGGGAACTGAAAGGATAACTGCTGAGTCATACATGAAGGCACTGTATGAGCACATCCACTCATGCATGAATCGTGCCATCCAATAGTGAACCAAGATGCTCCCCATCCAAGAAAAGTCATAAACATATTTTACAATAAAAGGAGGAAACTCTTGCAGAAATGGGGAACTTTCCAGGATGCAAAATACTCCCTTATCAGCTACAGTAGAAGGCAGAGACCCCTCATAACATCCACCAAGGCTAGTTATGAACATAATATAGCCACAGATGCCAAAGGCAACTGCAAGCAATTCCATAGCTATGTGAGGAATCTAAATGGCAATGCTCAGAACTGCTGTGAGCTACAACAGGATGATACTAAATCTACTCCTCCCAGAGATATTGCCTATATCCTGGCAGATTGATTCAGTGCCAACTGCACCCCCCTCCCAATCCCCAAAGGGCCCATCTCAACACAAATAGATTGCCATACACCGGTAATAGCCAAATAGGTAAAAAACACACTCTACATGGCTATGGCAACAGCAGCCATGGGACTAGTCAACATCCCAGGCTGTGTACTTTATGAGCTACAAACTGCACTTGCACCTCACCTATATGCCATGTCTAATCATAGCCACACCTCAGGCTTTGTGCCCACTGTGTGGCGCACAGCTACAGTTATCCTAGTCCACAATGGGAGATCCACCTTGGATTCTGGGAACTACAGCCCCAGCAGTATGACGTGCCTACTCTGCAAGGCCATGGAATGTATTATCATGGAAATTAAAACAAAGGCATTGGCAACCTGCAAACACTCGACCCTAACCAGATTTGGTTTGTGAAGGGCCAATCATGTAACCTCAACCTGAATGACAACTGTGAATCCATCTCCAGAGTCGTGAATGAGGGTAAGGTGGTTCACACAGCCTATCTGGACCTCGCCAAACCCTTCAAAACCATCCCCATATCTGGAATCCTAGATAAATGTATCATGCTGGCCATTAATCCCAATGTCAACTGATGGGCTGCCAACTTCTGTACTGGCACAACCCACACTGTAAATGTAGGTGACACCAACCCGAGCCCCAGACAAGTGACAGTTGGAGTACCTTAGGGTTCAGTCCTGGCATCGCCCTTGTTTGGCATCTACTGCTCTGAAGTACAGTCCAACAGTATGGGACACTGTCAAACAAAGGTTGCAGATGACTGCACACTTGGAGCCAATATTGAATCCCCACATGATGTGGATATTCTACAGAAGGACCTTACAGAAAGACATGCTTGGTGCCTGAGCCAAGGCCTCAAGATCAGTGCCAAGAAATATATAACCATGCCCACTGGGAAGGGACATGTACCTGTGAAATACCACATAGGTGGCAGTACACTAAACACCTAAAGTGTGATAACAGACTTAGGGACACAGGTGGACAGTGGCCTCACCTTTGATAACCACATCACCACAACAGTCAGAAAACCGATCTATGTGGCACAACTCCCACTAAGGGCTTTACATCCAGGAAAAGAAGCCTATTGTCTCACTGTAGGCATCTCTCAGTAAACCCAGTACAGACTACAATGGCCTGTTACATATGTACCTCACATCTGCAACAAGTAGAGAGGCTGCAGACATACCCCACAAAATGACCAGAGGCCTAAACCAGATGCCCTATGCTGACCATCTGAAAATCAGCCAGCAATACTCTGTCACATATTGTGTTCTCAGAGGTGATCTCTGCTAAACATAACATGCCATGTCAAACCCACAGCTGTTGGACATGTTACACTTAGAGAATTCCAAACCCTCACAGCCACATGCTCCAGGAATCCAGATCCTGTCATCACAATGAACAGTACATGCAGGAGGGATGTGTTCTGACCCAGAGACTCCCCAGACTCTGGAATAGACTGCTCACACATGTCAAGCAGAGTGCCGCTTTGGCCCTCTTCAAACAGAACCTGGATGATTGGATGGGAGATAGGACATTTACCCTGGGTATCATGTCATCTGCATTGCTAGACAGGGGTGCAGGGAATTATATATTGTGGGAAGTCATAGCCAGAGAAATGTCATGTCTAGGCATGTATAGGCCCTAGGGCCAATAGCCTAATATCAACATATGACCCAATGAACCTATAAACTACACCTTCCATTGCCCAACCTTAGCAAGGTTGCTGATGTCATTCACTTTGAAATACATCTTTGGGGAAAGAGTAGCCCAGTAATCTCCATGGTGCATCCTATGACAGTGTAATGCTGTAGTGTGAAATATTAGTTTGGTAAGGGTTCTATTCCCAGACATGACAAGTGTGGATGCTTGTCTGTGTGGGGAGCAATGCTTTTGAGGCCATTCACAGTCAATACAACCTCCATTGCCCTTCTTTGGCAAGCCGGCTGATGTCATTCACCTTGAAATACACCTTTGGGGAAGGAATAGCCCAGTGACCTCCGTGGAACATGCTCTAACTGCGTAATGCTGTAGTGTGATGTACTAGTTAGATAGGAGTTCCAATCCCAGACTTGGCAACTTTGGCACTTGGTGAGCATGTGTGTGTCTGTGTGTGTCATTTGTATCCTGTGTGGAGGTGGCTGTGAGTGTGTAACAACTGGACTCATTGTGGAGTTGGTTTTGCAAATTTGTTATATGGTGGGCCTATTAAATGTCACAATGTCCACCTTATGAGGATAACAGATGACAAACAGCAGAGATGCTGGGGTTGACAATCCATACACCTACATGTGACATCAAGGCCTGGTGAACAATTTAGGCAACCCTTGTATTACCCAAAGAACACTCTCAACCCATGTCTCATACACAAACACACTTGGTTAGGCAACAACCACTTTGTTGGTAGTTCCCTGCATATTGTCCACAGATAGTAACCATGGTTTGATTGCAGTGGACTACAGAGACCATGTTACTATGTCCCATCACTGCAATAGGCACATAACTGCAGACAGTGCACTTCACTATGTTCCTCACTGGATGCCTGCAACAACTGTATCGCCATCAAATGTAACCCACAAAGGACATACCATGCCTTAAGCACATGCCCTGTATGGACAGATGCCACTGACACCAGGGAATACCTGTATCATTCTGTCAGTGTAGGTGCAGAGTCAACCTGGTATCCATTGCCAGTTCCCATCACATGACGCCAGGAATGGCACATCTGATGATAACAATCTGTGTACACAACATGGCCCAGACACCCTAGGTACAGTTCCACATGTCACAGAACATGCATGTGGGACGTGTGCACATCCCAAACACTGTTCATGTCATGGACTATAGAACACATACATGGCAAGCATTGCACAGCACTGGCCACCCACAATAGTAACCCAGATAACTGGATGGTGAATACAATACCCACCTGTGTCGGCCAATCCAGACACTACACCCCTAAGCTACACTGCAGACCATTGTCATGTGTCCTGATGCCAAGTTATACCCTTCACCTAGCCTTGTACAGCCCTACACACCTGTGAAGCAATGCACCCATGCATGTCAGTACTGGCACCCTGTGTCTGTGCGTGTGGAGTATAATGATTTCAACCCCATTCACACTCACTACACCTCCCATTGGCCTACTGAAGCATGCCATCTGATGTCAGACATATTCACATACCCTTTGCCCATATATCATCCTGATAACCCCAGTGGTGCATGTCATACCTGCATATTACTGTAGTGTGGCAAATTAGCTAGTTAGAAAGTCTATTCCTGACCCTGCCAATTGTGTTAATGTGTGTGAGTCCCTGAGAGAGTGTGACTGTGTCGACGTTGACACCTGTTCATGTGGACAGGCATGTGTACTACACCTACCTTTTCACTCCTATATCACTGTTGCAGATGTCACTCACCATCAGATATACCTTTGGACAGCTCCCCAGCATGTAAGCTCTGTGGTGCATACAATAACTGTATAGACATGTTATAGCAATGCATAGTCAGTCAGGGGTTTGAGACCTGTACTGCTTAGTTTTTACTCTTTCACCCCTCCCTGTCTTACTTTGTCTCTGTCTGTCTCTCTCACTCCCTCTCTGGTGGATGTGGAGAAGTACACCTGCTTTGCTTAGGCAGCAGCTTGTGTTTTGTAAGTGATGCTCATGATCAGCTGATGGCCTCTGCACAAATTGCAGTCCCCCTCTAGTTGATTGTACGTGGAACAGCTCTGGTAACATTCCCATAGCCACTAGCATGGAAACACACTCCAATATTTAGGAACATTATGTGGGTGTTGGGCCTTTTCATTTACTGTGAGCAGGACCTCATGTCAGTGTTTGGCAAACAGCATCACAGATGGTATTGGGATTTACCTTTAACAACATACACTGTGGAGACAGGCCAACAAACAGGAGGGGGATGTGCCAGACATGACTACAGAATGTAAGTGTTGCTCTTCTGCATTTGGAATAATGTTGGTTTAACAGGGTGTGTGTGGATATGGCTGGTCTACATGATTTAATACCTGTCATGACAGTGTTATGTGTTTGAGCAAAGTCCTGCCTGTACAGTTATCTGCAGACTGGGCAGTGTTTGGAGTCTTATGTTTCTTGTGTTACTCACAGATCACCTATCTTAGAACAGCAGAGGCATAGTCTGAGGACTGCAGTCAGTACATGGTGACAGCCATGAGAGTTACTGACTTCATATCCCACATAGGACATAGGTCACAACAAACCCTGTTACAACAGTAAATGTATGAGAGTATCACAGCAACATTCCAATATTGACCCAGTGTTTGTGGCTCCAGCCACAAGTCTGTCAACCTTAGTACATATGTAATGCAGTAAGAGGTGCATATGTTCTGTACACCATTATTTATTGACATCATACCTGATAGCAAGCCAGTCAGATATCAGACTGCTAGACATGTTATGTATAGTAGGGGTTATTTCTGAGGACATGACCTGGACATTCTGCAGTTGTGTGTACAGGACTGGGGTCTGTGTACTTATGGTGATTGTCGACAGTATGTGTATTGTGAATACGTACCTTGGCCGGTGCACAGACTGTGGTAGATGCCATTGTTCTTGGTCCTGTTATATCTGATGTTACATGCTGCTCCATTGTATGGTACCCTATCGGCTCATGTTTGTAGGGCCAAACACGTGTCCCATACCACAGAAAGGTATTGGACCACACTATGACATGACCCAGTTTATGTAGGGTTAGTGTTTGAGTGGCACATATGAGGATGATGTTTATCAGACAGTCCATATAGTGTCATATTAAGCTTACGTACCATATGTGGCTGTGGCTGTGTTCACACTGGTTGTGGGTATGCACTTTCTCACAGGTGTCTATTAGTCTGTGCTGTGACATGTCTGTAGAGTCTGCTATATTTACAGGTACATGTGTATTCCCCCAAATAAAATGTAGTCCAGTGTTGTGGCAGTCTGCCTGTAGTGTGCAGAGTGCTTTGTTACATGCTTAGCAGCTTAGTGTAATTACCCAGTGTGATGTTATGTCCAGATATTTGCAAGATGTACTGCTACCAGGCCACCATAACTGTTGTGTATTTCTGACAAAGCACTGGGATTCTGTACAGATGTATGTCACTAACTACTGGGTAGTATGTGGCCATGTGACATCTGCACCACCAGTTATGTGTCAGGACAGACAGGCATGTGTGAATGCATAAACTGTGTGGGCATATGTAGTCCAGTATTTATGCAATATACTCACATACATGGCTGTTAACATCCACATTGTCAGGCTTGGTCCACATGTCTTGCACGAAGGGGATCTGTGTACACCTCTGGACTGACCAGAGAGTGCCAGACTGTCCACATATATTGGTCATAGCCCTGCTGTAGTCCACACATTCATTACTGTGCTATCAGTTGTACTGTACTATGATGTCCTTAGGATGTCTGTCAGTAACCGATGACGTATATGTCAAAAGCAGATCTGACCTCCACACACAACATGTCTGTTAAGACAACCCCTGTTACAGTAGCAACAGTCTACATATATACCTGCAATACATACATAACATCCCCTTGCACTAAAAGGTTGAGACTATTGGTGCTGAGGTAGGACTCCACTCCATGTTGTGGATGTATGGTAAACATATATGTACATACATATATACATATATATATATATATATATATATATATAGAGAGAGAGAGAGAGAGAGAGATACATATCTACATACATACATGGATATATATATATATATATATATATATATATATATATATACACACACTAATACAAACACACACACATATATATATATATATATATATATATATATATATATATAGATATATATATATATATATATATATATATATATATATATTTACATATACATATACATATACACAGCTATATATGTCTACACATATACAGATGCATAGATATATATGCACATATAGTTATGGATATCTACATATATATTGACATAAATAGGTATATCTGTTTAGATATGTATGCACATATAGTTATAGATATCTACATATATATTGACATAAATAGGTATATCTGTACATATATGATGTACATACACACACACATATATATATATATATATATATATATATATATATATATATATATATATATATATAGTATGCACTATACAGATGTGTATAAATACATATATATGAATATATACGTGTATGTACATGTAGACATATAGCTACACATGTATATGTATATATCCATATCCTTGTCATGTGCAAACATTACTGTCATGTATACCTTCCCAGATGTATCACACCATATGTATCTGATATGTGTATATTTAGATATAACATGTGATGCAACAGTAATATCACTAAGAAGAACTACACAATTGTGGAAGTCACAGCAATTGTTCAATACTATTCAATATGTGCAATGACAGATATATTAGAAAAACAACAGCTGTCTTCACAGCTGTTATGGCGTAGTGGTTAACTGCTGTGACAATAGTGGAGAGGGTCTTGGGTTCAAGACTTGCAAGGGTTTTTTATTGTTGCTGGGCAGTACAAGGGCTGCTGGATACAGAGAGGTTAAGGCACTTTTGAACAGCTTTAAGCACTTTTATTCAGGTTTGCCCAAAGCTAATTGGTGCTAATGCACGGTTAAACATATGGGTGCTTACACCATGTAGGCTTTGCTTACCAGGGCACAAATGTGCTTAGCTGTTATATTGCAGCAATGCTGGCACCTCATAAGCATGGCTCAGCCCTGGTAACCAGTGCTCACATCCCAGTCTGATAACATATCAGGGTAATGACATCTGTAATAAGTGTATGTAATGCCATGTACAAAACAAGTGTCTATGTGCTGTCATTACAGTAGCAAGGGGTGTGAGTGTCATGTCTGGGACACTCAAGTGTATAAGACCTGTACATCACTCTTATCCTTGCAAATGTGTTACATACAAGGGTAGTAATCCAGGTTATGTGCAGTCACACTGGCATGTAGCATAGCATGTCGTTACTACTGTTGACAGTGCTTTCCCAAGCAAGAGTAGATTGCTGAATGTAGTACTGGCAACAAACACCTCTGTATTCATAGATGGACTCTGAGACCTCACTGTCATGTTCCTGGTGTGTGAGCTGTGTCACAGTATATATATCCCCTACTGGATAATGATCTGACATGTGGAAAGTAACTGTAGACTACTGTCTGTACAGCACATATCAGTGATGGCTTCCAACATGTAGTAATGGCATACATATTGGTGTCAGACATCTATCTGTTGACACATTCATTCTACTGCATAGCTAGTTGGCAAGATGATATTTGTCAGTCCCTGTACAGATGTGCAGATGGGAGGTTGGCAGGTATCCTGCCTGGATACATACAGGCAACCTGTACTTGACTGACACTGACATGTCTGTCCAGCTGTGTTATAACTGGCACAGATAGGACACAACACCCTGTATGCACCACATGCCATGGGTACTTCCACTACACTACCACAGTCAACAGAACATGTTTGGGTACAGGTCTCCAACACAGACACTAGCCCTGTTTTGTAATACATGTTGCATACATGTCAACTGGATCACCACAGTGGCCATTTGCAGGAGGCACCTAGAGGATTGGCTGATGCATGTCATTCTCACCCTGAGGGTCACCACAGTGGTGTCTGTAGATAGATTGCCTGCTGGCACATGGCAGATGGTGTGATACCACTGTACACACATCCCCTACACTTCTCATCTCTCCATGGACAATAGCCAGGTAAGCACCTGTGACTACCTGCAGTGATGCACCCCAGTACTGACAAATGTGTATGTGTGCATTACTGAGGATATCAGTATCTGTGTGTTAGTACAACTGTAGTTGGAAATACCATGAGGTGCTTCACACCCACCGCAACACCCATTGCCATAGTTAGATGTACATGTACCCTGTTATGCTCCTCTCCCTAATGGCTACCTGTGCATTGCAGTACCAGCACAATAGTGTTGTACAAATGGGTTGATAAGCATGGGATACCCACTGAGTTCTGGCAAGTGTGTGTATGTGTGCATGTGTGTATATCTGTAGGGTACAGCATTCCAAGGCCACAAACTCCTATTACAATATTCATTTCCACACAGTATTATGGATAGTGATTTTCCTGCCTATAGGTGAGGCATGACAATGCATCACTGTTCTATGCCTGTGGCATGTGCATTAGATGCATATCTCTGTAGTACCACTGTTGGGATGGACAATGGGTTGTGTCGCAGGTGTGGTCAATGTGTGATGGTGGGTATGTCAGAGTGTCAGCATGGGTTCCAGTGTGTACAATATCCACAGTGAGGTGTGGGTGCTGTGTACACTGTCATTGCACCATGGTACCCTACATGTCACATGTACCACTGTATGGTGACCACTGTCACTATCAATCATACAGGTAACTGATAACACAAACCAGCTCACTTATGCATGTGCTGTGTGCAGCCTACCTGTAACACACTGGACACACTGACAAGTTAGTTAGCACTGATAGGCCCTGGTCTCTCAGATGTGTGTCTGCCTGTTATGTGTCTGTTAATGTGTATATGATGGTATGTCACACTATGTATTGTCCATATACAACCATTACATCCCCCATTACCATACTGAACATGTCTGGGTTGTTCTGCATGTAACATGTAACCTGGAACACACCTCATCCTAAACGCAGTGTGGTGTGTGCAATGAAAGCCACACACATCAGTAGCACTACTTACCTAGGTAGGGTTCTAGTCCTAGTGTTGCCAAGTAAGAGTGTGCATGTATGTGGATGGATCTACTTCAGGTTGCTGATTATACATGTCCCGGAGGGTCACCTGTCCATGTGGCACAGGCAGTAACTGTTATATAGACCTGTGATATGTGTTCAACTGTACCCAGGATATGTCACAGCAATGGTGTCACCACAGTGCCATACCCCTTGTGGAATATGACTGCAGACCATCCTCCTGCTGACACATGTACACCTACAACACAAATGGATAACATTATGAAGATCACAATCACTCAGCATTACTAACAGCTATAATGCAACATGGCTGGACAGTTACACTACCTGACATTTAAGCATTAAACATTACTGTTGACAACATGTTACACAGCAGTACATTGGTACACTGTAGTACAGTCACCATGTGCATCAGAACCATATTAGCCTGTCCCTGCATTGATGTTATGGATGACAGGGATGTGGCACAGGTATCATCATATGCACAGGGTGTGTTGTTGGTTTGCCAGTGACCGAGGGTGTGCCATACATTTGACACAATGTGTGTGGGTGAGGGGTGTAATTAGGTGATATGGGTGTGGTGATATGGTGTATGTAGGTATGGGGTTGCCCTAGGTGTGCTTGTATAGTGTATGGGTATGCATGCACACAGTTCTGCCATGTGGCTGCCCCATACAGGTGTTTCTTGGACAGCTGCAGACCATACCTGGCCGGGTGTGCAGTTCACCACCTCCAGCCATGGACACACAGACTGTGCCTGCCAGGGGTTCCATGGGCATGTCTAGGTATAGGCCTCGATGTGCTACTCTCCCCTGATGATGACAGATGTCTGCTGGAACCAGGTTCTTCCTGAGACTGGCCAGAGTCACGTGCATGTGGTCTCCTGTGGTGTGGTGTGGTGTGGACAGCACCCCCCTGCAGTGTTGGGGCTGGTATTGCCACTACGGGAGTGCCTTGTTATCCTTGCACATCCACGTCGAACACCAGCTGTTGGTGTTGCTGGCCTACATCCATGTGGCTGTGTCCCACTCCCACCACATGTTCAAGCACAGACAATCCATGGTCGATAAGGTCCACCATCTCACCTGACCATCTATCTATAACCTCGGTATAATCACTGAGGACACCTGCAAGTTCATGGAAGCTGTTGCTTACAGATGAGAGAGCAGCCCTCTGCAGCCTCAGACCCTGTCTGGTGTACAGTTCCACATGTGTCTGCACCCCCATGACAGTCTGAAACATGGGTATCATTAGACATCTCCACAAACCAAAAACCACAATGAAGTCAAGGAGCAAGAAACACCAGGAACAGAGAACCAGAATTTATTGAAAACCTTAGCGCTTTCATCAGACTATATCCACAGACTTCTTCAGAGGTATTAAAACCAACAAACAACACTTCACCTTTTAAATATCCCTCCAAAAATAGTCATGTGATATAATTAATTAACAATTAAAGGAAAATCAACCTAAAAAATATGTATATACAAAAATACAATGCATATAAAAGCATTTCATAGAACAATGTATGAATAAAACAGTTAATAAATGTAATAAATGTTAATAAATATTAATAAAAATATTCACCTGCAGTTTAAACATTTACACATAATAAGAGTGAAGTTTTAAAACACTGATAATCGAAACACATTCAAGTATGTTTTATTCATACATTTTTCTATGTAGTGCTTTTATATGTATTGTATTTTTGTATATACATATATTTTTTTAGGTGGATTTTCCTTTAATTGTTAATTACGTCACATGACTGTTTTTGGAGGAATATTTAAAAGGTGAAGTGATGTTTGTTGGTTTTAATACCTCTGAAGACGTATGTGGATATAATCTGATGAAAGCGCTAAGGTTTTCAATAAATTCATAGGTTCATAGGTTCATAGTTAGGTACTAGGCTATCTGCCCGAGGGCATTTTTAAGCCTAGCCAGAGTGTGTCGGCTTTCACCGTCATATTGATTAATTAACTGAGCCTCTGTCAAGCAGAGCCAATGAAGTGATCCCAGGGGTGTATTTTCTGTTACCCATCCACTCATCAAGGCTTCTCTTGAAGAGTGTTAGTGAGGGGCTCTGCCTAATGTAGTTAGGAATTTTGTTCCAAAGCATGGGGAGTCTCTGTGACAGGAATCTATCCCTCCAGTATGTTCTATTTATTGTTGTGGTGAGGTTTAGCTCACTAGAGCGTATGACTCGCATTGACTTGGATTTCTTTAGGTGGAGCATGTCCATCAATTCTGAGTTGGACATGGCTTTGGAAGTCAGGCAGAGATCACATCTGAGTAAGCGATATGCACTGAGTACAGCCGGAGTTTTTTTCTTGTTCTCTGTTCCTGGTGTTGCTTGCTTGCTCCTTGCCTTCATTGTAGTTCACAGTCTGAAACATGCATCTAGTGGTACCAGTTGTGGCACTTCTGCGAGGGGCATGATGACCAACGGCCCTCCCATGAGCACCTCGGGACATCTGCTTATGTGGTGCCCTGACAGACATCCAGCTATGCCTTCTGTGTCCAGACACAGCAGGCATAGATACCACACTCTCCTTTGCACTGCCACCAACCGCCAACAATCCCTCTGCTATAGCCACTGGAGATGGGGTATCTATAGGCACTGTGACTGTGTGCGCGGTTGGGGTGGCTAACATGGGAATGTCAAATTATGGCACAGTTTCAGCCTCTGACAACCCCACCTGTGTCTCAATAGTCCTATCACCATTGTTGGTGTCTGTATGGACACCAGCATCAGATTATATGCAGGAGGGACCCTGACCCACCTCGCCACCTGTGAGGGGAAAACAAGAAACGCACATTAAGACCTGTACGACATTGCATAACAGTACACACACACACACACACACACACACACACACACACACACACACACACACACACACACACACACACACACACACACACAAACATCCTAAAATTCCACCATAATACCTGCCTGTCCCTGAGTTTACAGACAGTCCCAAGCTTATTCACGTAAGTTCCCCATCCTGCATCACACTTGGTACATACATTCATTAAGACCACTCATTAATGTATCATTCATCTAAATGCCTAGACAAGTGATCACAACACATGACCTATTACTCCATTAACTCTTTGACTTGATTGGAGTAGGTTTTACAAGGCCTCACTGCTGTCATCCAGTGTTCACCCTGGGTATGTCCGGACATCATGATCATGGCCCCCATACATTAGGGGCTACTACGTTCACTCAATAATGTCATGCACTGGAGTGTCATATGTAACTATTGCTCAGTAGATGCAAGATCTGCTGCTCAATTGACTTATTATGAGGACAACTGTAGTATATGGATACACTCCCTGGTGTTGTCTAGTTATTCCCCAATGCATCTGCAGTGCTGCAAACTGGGGTAGTCATTCACCCTTCTGCTGATTGCAATGTTGACGGTATACCTGGTGTCTAGTGTCCCTCCCAATACATGTTCCATGCTACAGACGTTATTATAATATCAGCTGTCCTGAGATTACATATCAGACAAGTATTCCTGATGTCTCATGTGTCAGTTCATGTCCATGTACTGCATGATTCCAAAGGGAAATACTGATGTATGAATACCCACAATCACACATGTGCATACATAGACACTCGCACAAACACACACACACATGCACACACACATCCTACATGCATCAACCTCCTCCACTCCACCAGATTGCACTTACAGACAAATTAACCCCCCCACACACACACACACACACACACACACACACACACACACACACTACAGGTGAGGTTGGACAAGGATAGTACACACAGACCTCCCATTACCCATCTGTCAACATGCATAATATATGGTACTCAACAGCATGCAGTGCAGCTATAGTCAATCCATGCTAGCAACAGTATACATGTGTGTGATGCATGGTCTGTGTTAGTAAGTGATGGCCCTTTCCCTGGAAAACACTGCACCCATGTACACAGTATTGCTGTGCACCTGTTCAGCACCCTCTCATGTACTGTGCACCATACCTCTCAGGTGGACACACCATTGCTGAATGTGTATTACTGTGTCAGTTATGTCTACTCTAATGCTCACAGCCCCTATGTGTTTGTCCAACACATACCTGGGATGATAAATGGACAGATGTCATTTGTAAATGCCTGATGTCTGATTTACAGATCTCAACATCAGCAGTGCATGTATGACCAATATGATACTATTACAGTGACAACCGTCAAACCTTACAGTGGCTATGGGGAGTGTACCCACCCTTATTGATATGGCGCCCTCTTCCTTGATATGCCATGGGACCACATCACTGCATATGTTAACATTACATGAGCCTGATATGTGACATATGTCCAGTACATTCAAATACAGTGTCTAACAAATGTGTTAGTTGTGCTGATGTTGACCACGATGCATACACTTTGTAGGTGCATATGTGTGCACGCCCATATCATGACTGTTTGTTGCAGTTACTGTTATGTGTACTACGGCAGTCACTATTCCTGCAAGGGCATACTAGCATGAGACATCTGCATTTGCCAGTATATGGTCAGTCTGCCCTACACATGTCCCCCAACTCTGCATGATTGCAAGTTCAACTCATGAGCACATCCCTTGGAGTTCACACACTGTCACCACTATTGCTGTGGAGTCAGGGTTACGTCTGCCACTGTTCCTGAACCTGACTGTGTGCAGGTTCAGCCATTCATAGCATCCTTAAAATCCCTGCTGCAGTGCACTGGTGTGTCATGATGACACCCCCTTCCCCACCTTCAGCCTTTATCAGCCTAGTCCCAGCTAATGAATGGCAAACATACAGGTGTACACTGGCATCAGCACAGCACAGATGAGGATGGTGGGCCTGAGGTGGGGTGAGGCATTGGTTCTGCAGCACATGTATCTTACATGATACTGTCTGTAGGTTTCCAATGTGTTCATGGTACCCCAGTACACATTGCAATGCATGACAGTTGGGAACCACTTCTGTTATGCATATACTACCTGTAGAGATGCCTGGTTGATGTTTCCTGTGGTACAACTGTGACATCTGATTACCCTAGCCCATAGGCCACACACTTGCAGAGTCCAGGCAATTGCTGACAAGGGTACTGCATAGCCAGTACTTGTTGGACATTCCTGCAACCCCCTCAGTGTTGTGGCATGTTACTGGGTAGCCCGCATGACCAGTTTGCTACATGTGACATCATTTGTCTTGAATGGCCATCTGTTTATTTCCTACATCATTCCTGTCCCATACATCCTTGTCACATAAATGACTGTCTGCATTATTTGCCATGGCATATACAATGGTGAGGTATGGCTACAAGTCCAGCTCATGGGTGCTACCTGCTGGGTATGGGGCCCACGCCATGTCATGTAAGATGCGTGCAAACCATGCCTGACTCTGTTGCAGATAAGTATGCACATTTGATGGCCAAATGTCTTGGACAGCAGACCAATATGTGGTGTGACATTGGGGACGTGTACTTACTGAAAGGTGCATTTCCATGACAAATGCATGCAGTCAGTACTGCAACAGCTGCTTCCACTATATTTTATCTGGAGTGTGTGCACACATATGCTTCCAGTGTTTGTGAAAGTATGTATTCCCCATATTTGCTGCCTTAACCTATGATTCCGTATTACACACTCATTGCTCATCTCGGGACCACATTGCAGGTTTTAAGGGTTGTGGGCCATAGTATTATGATATGCCATACTGTAGATCTGTAACATTTGCCATTGTAATACTGGTATATACACTGTTGTAGCACTATATAAGGGTGATGTTTCACACATGTCCCTACTGTAGGCCATGTATCCTACCATTATGCTCATCCCTGTTGACACATTTTGCAATGACAGGATGTTAGTTATATTGCAGGTGTCTGATATACCCTTCAAATACACCATCATGGTCACCACTGTGATGCAGTGCAGTTAACAGCAACAATACATGAACATCTAT
>NC_056744.1:1517477656-1517530156 GCF_019279795.1 Protopterus annectens | reverse complement strand
TGCATACAATGTTCTGTGTACTACTTCCAATTAATACTGTCATGGCAACCCACTACTATGAATACCTACATCATGTGACCGTGGTCCGTTTACCTTTCCTATATGTTGAACATCCTTTTTGTGTGTGGGGACATATGTCCCAACAGTAGATTTAATGCAGCACATACCAATTGAGTTGTGTATTTCGTTTATTGTTGCAGATATGGTGGGGGGGAGAAAGATGTCAATTAACAACTAGTATATTCCTGTAGTTCTCATTACTTTCCTAGTCAGTGCTGTGATCTGTACCTTACAGGTGTTAGTACACTACCCTATGGCCTTAGTTTGGACAGTGGTATGGATGTAGGCAAATATATACATGAACTGAGTTTTACCTGCAGTATACACCTCTTACCTGGTATACCTGTGGAGGTATTGTTTGTTAACACTACCTAACTGTTTCAACATATATTCCCAGATTCCAGGTTGATGTTATGCACATACCTGTCCATCTCTTAATGCACCCACTCTGGGCATGTCTTGACCACATGCAGGTGAACTGGGACATATTTAGCTATTGCCCTCTTAAACCTTTGGTGAATTGTACAATGACAGGTTTGTTTTCACTGACATTTTCCAAATATGTACAGGCCTGGCAGTCAGTTATATGACATGAAATGCTTCCTGCATGTCAGAGATTAGCACACTGATATGCCAGGGGGACAGGGTAACAGCCGGCAGACATGGACCAATTAATTGGACATTCTGGACAATTCTGTACACTTGTGGGGTATGATTCTGTATACAGCTTACTACCAGTCCCAGGATTAGAACCATGGCTGTGTCTGCTAAAAATAAAACAGTGTCCATCGCAGTTGAGCATGATATATAGATATTGCCGTGTATCTCTGGTCTAATTTCTGTCTATAATTCTCCTTTGGTTTTACAATCTGACCTTGCAATGTCAACACTCTTATACAAGATTTTCTAGACAGTTTTATTATGTAGCACAGTGTGGGTGACAGTGATGAGTAATACCCTATTATTCAGAGCATCTGCAACACTAACAATGCCATACAATACAGAGTAAACAGTACCAGTACAGGATATCAGTCTTTTATTTCTAGGCACAGTTTTCACATCTGACAGACCTGTGGGGGCAATGTTTGTTAGCACTACCTGGAATGTTGCAACACATATTGCCAGATTCCACATTAGTATTATGCACATATGTCTCACTCTGTTACTGCACATACTCTGGTCACAGCTTGACAACATGGGGGTGGAGATGGGACATACTTGACTTATTACTCTCATGACATTTTGGGGATATGGTAGAGTGACAGGTGTGTTCCTATAGATGTTTGACAATCAGTTGTATTTCTTATTTGCTGCCTAAACATCTGGGATCATCCCATTGCTTTGCCAGGGGGACAGGCAGCAGATAAGGGCCAATTTACTGGACATTCTGGACATATCTGTACAGTTGTGGGGTATGATTCTGCATACAGCCTACTACCACTCCCAAGATTTGAACCATGGCTGTGTGTGCTAAAAATTCAACAGTTCACATCTCAGTTGAGTGTGCTATTTGGACTATGTTGTCTGTCTTTTCACTGTTATCTGTCTAAGTCTCTCTCTGTTGTACTATATGACCTCTTGGGATTGCAACAGTCACATACAGACATTCCTACTCATTTTATTTATGTAACACAATGTGGGTAACAGTGCTTAATACAACAGTACTATTAAGAGATTGCAACTCTACATTACCATATGATACCAGAGTAAACACATGCAGTCCAGCAGTTAGACCTTTATTGTCAGGCTATTATGCTTTTATTTACATACAACCTATATGAGAATCTTCTTGCCATATTCTCTGGTGTATGCAGTACATGCCTTAAACAATACAGGTTTTATACAGACAATTAACTTACTACTACTTTTATATTTGTTTCCTATGATAGTACATGCAGGAGTATTACTAACCTGCCTTGCTTCACAGCTGCTGCAATCTACAGGCATGGGCTTCTTGGTTCACAGCCTGCTCATCTGCCACTGTGAAAGACATAAATGGAATATTTAGCCATACCTATCCATAATATACATGAGCTGACAATTATTAAACAGGTAGTGGACTGATACTTACACATGGCTGAGACATCCCCTGTCCTCCTAGCCTCTTGGATCCACTGATCCCAGAGATCCCCCTTTCTCCACTTCAGGTCAGCATAGCGATTCCTGACCTGCTCACCAGTTCGGGGTATGCCCATGGCACTGGTGAGGTCATGGGCAAGACGGTCACAGGCTTCTGCTTTGTATTGGGAACCCTGGTACAAGGCCCTGCAGCAGTCTCTGGTCATGGTCTTTCACAAGGAGTCCTGCCATGACTCTGGACTCCTGGATGCCCCAGAGCTGTGCCTGGAAGTGCACACCCTTTCCAATACCAGTCACAGTGCCTACTGGAGGAAGCTGCAACAAGTAATGAGATGTATTTCTGCCTGTTGGGTTTAAATAGGGCCAATTTCCCACACTTTGCCGTGATTGGACAGTTTTGAAAATGCTAAGCTATGGGCAAATCTGCTTACCTAAGGTTGGCATTGCTTAAAGAGGTTTACCAATGGGCAGACTGAGCTAGCTGGCCTACACATTGCTTACACCTACTAAGCTGGGCTGCGCAATCCTTAGCATAGCTTAATTTTTAATTTGCATACTATTTGCTGTTTGGTATTGATTTATTATTTATTACATGCTATATATATGTTTGGTATCCATGATTCATGTGTACGTACACTGTATGGGGTCCTTGTGTTTACTAGGGGATTTCAACACTTTATTACAATGATGCCTCACATCTGGGCTTAATGCAGTACTCCAGTTCACATATTTATGTTATGTAGTAGGTTATACAACATAAAACTGTATCTAGATTCCTTTCACATGTTAAGTTTATTTTCCTTTAGTGAGGATCTGTTTGGTGATACCTCAATCTTATGTACTCCTGTGATGGCTTAGTGGTTAACTACTATGATTATAGTATACAGGGTCCTGGATTCAAGCCCTGCAAAGGCTATTTATTTGGTTTCTGGCCAGAACAGCGGCTGTTGCATACATAGTGATTAAGGCACTTTTCAGCAATTGTAAGCAGGTTTGCATGGGTTTGCGTGAAGGTAAGCAATGCTAACCCCCAGTTAAATATGCTTACAGAGAGCTTCAATATTGCTTAACCTGTGTGTGCATTGCTTACCCCTGCACAAACAGGCTTAAACCCACTTACTACTGCTTAAATATGCTTACTCTTGCTTAATAGTGCTTACTCCCGCTTACCACCGCACTAATTTAAACAGTAATGTAAAATGGTTCTTGGGAAGGTGGTGGATTTGGAAACTCTATGGATTTATCATTCATTACACATTGTACCTTCGATTTGTATCCCTGATTCCTGTGTACGTATACTGTATGGGGCACTTGTGATTATCTGTGGATTTTACATTATGACAATGACACCTCACATCTGCATTTAATGCAGTACTTCAGTTCACAAATATATGTTATTTCGTAGGTTATGCAACAAAAAATATTGGTCATAAAGTGATTTGACATGGAAAATGGAATGTAATGGAGTGAGACTCGAACCGGGAATAACTGCTCGTAAGGCAAATGCTCTGCCCACTACACTATTGCAGTACTGCTTCATTTGCATATATCTTGATTTTTATCCTCTTGTGCCATTTAAGCTGGATTAAACGTAGCTTAGTGATGGGCAAACCTGTGCAACTATGGTTAAATTTTAACTGTTTCATAAAAAAAACTTTTTTATATTTCATATATTAACTATTGCTCTTATAAACATGGAGGGATGTTGCTGGGTGTGTGCGAACATCTATGAGCAGTCTTACTCATTCTTATTCCTAACCTGCTGTTCTTGATTGCAGGGCATGTTTATTCTGAGAGCTTTGCTCTCAGACATGCCCCCTGCACTCGTACATGCTCCGTGTCCATTTAGGAGCTCAGGCAGCGCGCCTTCATTGATATGCATGGTGTGCTGCCATCCTGCTCCTAAACAGCCGCTTCTGTGCAGGACTAAGCTAGTTCTGCATGGAAGGATAGTGAATCTGGGGGATTGTCTTTTATTTTATTTATTTATTTTATTTATTTTACATTTGTTTACCGGGAAAGTCTGACTAGGCATGGATCGCAGGCCCAGGGAGAAATGTTCCACAAAGATTAGTACAGCAAATACAGTAAGTACAATACACATGTTAATAAAGTACAGTACAGAGTCAAAAGTTAATAAGGTACAGTTTCAAGGCCAGGAAAGGAGCAAAAAGTAAATATACTATAAGGAGCACAGTGTGTTACAATAAACACTAGAAAGGCCGCAGAAATACCTCACTAAAAGAATCACAGGCCTAAAGCAGATGCCCTACACTGACCGCCTTAAAAAACTCCAGCTATACTCTGTCACATATCATCTACTCTGAGGCGATCTCTGCTTAACATACAAGGCCATGTCAAACCCAGAGCTGTTGGACATGCTACACTTAAAGAAATCCCAATCCCTCAGAGCCACACACTCCAGGGATCTAAACCTTGTCATCACAATAAACAAAACAAGCTGGAGGGATAGGTTCCTGACCCAGAGACTCCCCAGACTCTGGAATAGATTGCCCATACATGTCAAGCTGAGTGCCTCTTTGGCCCTCTTCAAAAGGAACCTTGATGATTGGATGGGAGAAAGAAAATTCACCCCGGGCATCACGTCAGTCGCCCTGCTAGACAGGGGTCCAGGGAAGTAAATAGTGTGGGAAGAAATAGCCAGGGAATTGTTATGGCTAGGCTTGTATAGGCCCTAGGGCTGATAGCCTAGTACCAACCTATGAACAATATAGTTGAAAGGACAGTTTGTTTAGTCAATTGGTTACATTCATCAGTGGCTAGTACAGTAAACACACATTGAGTAAGAGTAAAGAAATTAGTTTTTGCAAGGTTTCATAGAAGGTTAAAGTATGATGTGATCTAATTAACTGAAGCTACCTAGGATTGGAATAATTACGTAAACATGTAAATGGGACTGGAGGAGTTTTTTTAAATTAATTTTGTTTTGAGTGGACCTAATGCCTATGGGGATGGTATTCCATGTTTTTGCAACAGAAATGGAAAACAAGGAGTCCTCAGAGCTATTGCTGCTTTTGCCTATGTCAGCCAGTACTTTATTGGTGGATCTTAATAGGCATTTGTTAGAGTAGATGTTAAGTAGACCTTGAAGAGCAGGAACGCTATCAGGATAATATAGCATTTGGTGGGCTATTTTAAGTTGGTTATATGTGAGCAGGCTGGGTAATTGTAACAGGATAGTTGCTTGATTGCTATGTAGTGATGTGCCCTGAAGGGTGAGTCAGTAGCAAACAGCTATTTTATTTTAGCAGGTGTTTAGTTTGTTAAAATCTGCTTTGTTTAGGTTGATAAGTATGAGAGAGGCATAGAGGAATGTGGGTAGTAGGTGGGTTCTTGTGATGGTGGCTTTACTGTCATTGGTGAGACACATTTTGCATCTATATAGATTTCTGAGTTTTTTATGGACTTGCTTTATTGTCAGTGCAATGTGCATATCGAATTTCATGTTGTGATTTATGATAACCCCTAGAAGTTTGGTGTGCTGGACAAGTGTGATAGGGTTGTTATTAGCTGAGAATATTCTGAATGGTGGTATGGGGTCTAAGGCTCTACTGGTATAGAATATCATTAGCTGTGTTTTATTGGTGTATTAGTTGAAAGTTGGCTAACCAGGTTTCAACAGCTGTAAAGGATTCTTGTGTCAATTCCTGGAGTTGGAGGAGTGATGGGGCAGAGCAGATTAGAGTGTCATCATCGTACTAGACCGGAGTGGCATGCTGGGTAGCTTTGTGGAGTTGGTTGTTGAATATGTTGAAAAGAAAAGGTCTAATAATGGATTCTTGGGGGATCCCTAGGGTGAACAGGTAGGATGGGGAGATAAATAGTTTTTCCATTTTACTGCTTTTGGCGGTTGGTTAGATAGTCTTGAAACCATGCTAGTGTGGAGTGGCTGAGATTAAGATCAGAGAAAACAGAAAGAAGTTTGGGATGGGAGACAGTATCAAAGGCCTTGGAGAGATCTAGGAATACAGTGGATACTAGGTTACTATTGTTTTGATGTTGGCTTACTATGTTGGTAAAGCTAACAAGAGCTGTGGTAGTACTGTGATTGTGGCGGAATCCATGCTGGGTGTTGGTTAGCAGTTTATTAGTGATGGCTGCATTATTTGGGACTGTATACATTTTTTTGAAGATTTTATATAAGGGAGATAGACTGGCAATTGGATAGTAATTAGATAGTTCCACAGAGTTACCTCCTCAGTGAAGTGGGATTATATGCAAAATGTTCCACAAAGAAGGAGTGCGTTGTCCTGATAAAGAGCAATTAATGAGCATGGAGACTAGATAAGAGATTGCTTTGGCTGCAATCTTTAGATATTCTGTAGGTAATTTATTGGCAGCCAGGGTTGTGGGTTTAAGCCTGTTTAGGTATTTATATATTGTACTAGTTGGGACAGGCTGCACGGAGAAGAGGTTTTGATCTGCTGGTACTGAAGATAGGTTTGGATGTTAAGTGGGAGAAATATTATTGGTGAGGGCTAGGATGGATTTGGTGAAGGGTTCGTTGAAGTGGGTGGCAATATTATTGGTGGTGGTCTCAGTGCTAGGGGTGGAATACTGGTGTCCTGGTTGTAGGATTTTTGTTAATGGCATTAATTTTACATGAGTACTAAGAGATACACAGGTACACAAAGTCTAGTTCAGCTGATACATCATTTAGAAAAGATTCTCTATTTAATGTCAGCTGTGCTGCTTATTCTAGATGCTACAGTCATCCTCATCTTGGACATGAAATGCACATTAAAGGTATAAAAATGTAAACTTTTTTTTCTTAACCATCTTTATTGATGTGTCAAATAAAATGATCACTGTGAACTGTGCATGTGTGATTTAAATAAAAGTAACATTTAATGCTTCAAATGGCCTTAGTACTTCTAAAGAATTTGTAACTAATATCCAAGATGAGCAAAATTTACATATAACATTTCAAATTATTTGCACTATGTACAAGCTTGTCAGATATCGTATGTGATAAAGAAAAAGCTATATAAAATGCTGTTAACATGTAAATTACATTATATCTCTGTCACAGAGTCACTGGATGTAAAATATCATGTCTGTCTTCTCCTTTCTCCCCTATAACCTGATGCAGTGGTATATTTGTGTGCCCTTTTCCAGCAGAGACAACTCAGGAAATTTAGAAGCAAGGTTTTGTAGCACAGTTTAGAATGTACACTATTCCACTCACACTTTGTCAGATATAAGATACACCAAGACTCAGAGCAGCAGTAGGTCAGAAAATGAAATGCATAACATAAGAGTTCTTCTGTGGCACTTGCAACTAATATTGTGCTTTATAGATTGTATAACTAGATTTGTAGGAGGCTCAATGCTCAATGTGGGGTACGTGTGTGTGTGTGTGTGTGTGTGTGTGTGTGTGTGTGTGTGTGTGTGTGTGTGTGTGTGTGTGTGTGTGTGTGTGTGTGTGTGTGTGTGTGTGTGTGTGTGTGTGTGTGTGTGTGTGTGTGTGTGTGTGTGTGTGTGTGTGTGTGTGTGTGTGTGTGTGTGTGTGTGTGTGTGTGTGTGTGAATCTTTGTGCTGTATTCACTTGCTCTGAGGGGAAATTCATTTCAATCCACCTTTACAAATAGGACAATCACAAGTTGAGTCCCTCATGGGTCAGTCCTGAGACTGCTCCTTTTTGGTATGTACTTCTCTGAAGTCAAGGCCAATGTCAATGGACTCCAGCTGTCTAAATTTGCAGATCATTGCAAATTAGGAGTTATTTTATCCCCCACTGACACAGATGTTCTCCAAGAACGGCTGACACAGACAATTCATATCAGAGTTATTGACTAAAACTAAATGCCATGAAATTCATAAGAGTATCCTTAGGGAAGCCATCCACCCCTAATAACTATCAGATTGACAACAAGCCCTAAGAGTTGACCCAGTAGTCAGGGACTTGGGGCTACACATAGACAATAATCTAGCCTTTTTAATCATCATATGCCTAAAGTAGTGAGGAAATCATTCTATGTTGTACAACTTATAAACAAAGGTATGGCATCTAGGTCCAAGGCAGTCATTGTTCCACTGTATTCTTCATTCATCAGACCTAACATTGAGTATAATGCCCTCTTTGGTATGTACTTAACTAGGCATATCCAACAACTGGAATGTCCAAAGATGTTCCTCACTTAAAGAATGCAGGGAGTAAGCAACATATCCTATGCAGACCACCTCAAGACACTATCCCTGTGTGATGTGCCTACAGGCTGTTGAGGTGACATGCAAGGCATTGTCAGACCCCACTCTGATGGACCTCTTGCATATTAACAAAACAGAACCAAAATTACCCATTTTTAAGACTTAACCCTTATCTGAGACAGGTATGTATCCCAGAGACTACACTTTCTCTGGAACAGGTTCCCCATCTACGTGCAGAGTTCCTTCCTAACCCAATTCAAGTGTAACTTGGGCAATTAGATGGGGAACAGGAAATTCTTCCCTGGTTTGGCACCTATGTCTCCAATGGATACAGGCAGCCTGTAAATGACACACACACACACACACACACACACACACACACACACACACACACACACACACACACACACACACACACACACACACACACACACGCCCAGGACCCTGCTTGTAAATGTTTCATCTCCCAAGTCCCTGCTTACACTTATCAAGGGTCCCAGACCTTGTCAGAGATTTGTGATGCATGGCTAGGATTAAAAAGGCTCTTGTGGTCATTAGTCTCTTAAAAACCTATGATCCTATGAACCTGTAAGAGAAGAAAGTGGAGAGGGACTGATAAGGAAAACATTAATTAACAATGTGTTGCCAAATAAAACATTTATCATCCAAATATAGCTTGTGCCTTCAGTGTGTTGGCATTTGGCCTGTCATCCCTTCCACCAAAAATCCTTCTGAGCCCATCATCTGATATCTGCTCTTAGCTGCAATGATGCCTTTGCCTTTTTTGTTAGTTATCTAGTCCTCCCTGGTTCTGTTTTGTTTCCCTTACTAAACACTGCCAAAAGCTCTACCCTCATTATAGGTTGTATAATCCCAAGCTTTTAATGCTGCTGATTTAAGAGTTAATGATCACTGCAATTTTCCATCATACATCTCTGTCTAGTGATGCATTTTATCCAATTATCTACCATATTGCAGGGCTCATTCTCAAGTTTCCAGACTATCCATGTCTGCCTTCCCCATTTCGGTGAGAATAAAGCACCCTTCAACCTCTCCTACTGAGCAAGACTCTTCACTTACAGCTCAGCATTTAATGACATTAGCTGAATACTGGCAGTCAAGCTAGTAGGGGCATGTCCACATATGGAAGCTTTAAAGCAGCCCCCAGCTCAGTTCTATAAAACTGGTAAGCTACTGTATAGTCCAGAAAGTATTTCATCTCACTTTACACCAGTAACAGAACAGTGGATATACCAATTTCATTAATATTTTCAATTCTTGAATATTCTTCATAACATGATTAAATTATCTGTACCACCAGTAAATGCTTCTTTTTCAAACATTTCCTGTAGTCTAACAGTATGAGCAGCAAAGATCAGGCCTTTCAGCTGTGTTGGTCTCTTCATTAACCACCTCTTGACCATGAATGATTTCAATTTGCATTATAAATGACTTGACTCATCCCTGCTATTTTTGTTCCCAAACCTATGTGCTCTAACAAACAATAAAAAAAATTAATTTTATGAGTTAGAGCAGCTACAGTAAAGGGCTTTGGGCTGAGGGTTGCACCAGTCCCAACTGCACCAAATTACTCAGTTTTTACCAAGTTTTGGGGTTCAAATGAAGAGGTGCCACGATTCCTGAGTGGCACCCCTTAATTTCCAACTTTTTTCTTTGTTTTTTTAATTTTCACACTGACGGAGCTGACGTCATCACTTGTGCAGTGATGTCAGCTCTGTCAGGGCTACCAGCCTGTCAGAATTGAGCTCCTTGGAGCTCACGTCATGCACGCAGAACTTTCTGCTCAAATGCAAGCGGGAATGGCAGAAATAATGGCAGCACTGAATTGATTATGGCAGACCTGCCCAAGCAACTCAATTCAGACCACTGATTTACAAATGCGAGCAGGGAACAGCAGCACTGAATGGGTATGCAAGCAGGAATGGGTCGGCAGCACTGAATGGATTATGGCAGACCTGCAAGCAAGTAAGGAAACCTTGTGTGTGAGTGTGTAGGATTTACAAATGTGAGCAGGAACGGCAGCAATGGGTCGGCAGCACTGAATTGATTATGGCAGACCTGCAAGCAAGTAAGGAAATTGTGTGTGTGTGTGTGTGTGTGTGTGTGTGTGTGTGTGTGTGTGTGTGTGTGTGTGTGTGTGTGTGTGTGTGTTTGCATCCTGTTTATTTGGGGACTGGGCATGGGATAATAACACATTTGCTGTGGATTTGTGCAGTGTCATCTGCATCTGAAGTCTTAAGTATTTTCATTTTCATCCACAGAGGGTGAGTTGGAATGTGTTTTTTTTTTCATTCCCATGTTGTTAGCTTAATATAGTTACATTAGTGAGTGAGGGACAGAGAAATCTTGACACCCCCTTCATTTTTTATGCCATCAGCTATTGATTGATCCATGCTAATAAAGTTTAGCTGTCCAGTATCATCATGGTCCTGTAAAAAGACATGATAATTGACAACAGAAAGACAGGTGTGATTTTATATAAATATTTAATGAACTGTTCAGAGAAAGTTAGTAAAGCCGTAGTTAGAAATCTGTATGTATTTAAAGCTATTAATGTTACTGTTTTATTTTACCTTTGCTGTTTAAGCTGTGAGCTGTAATAATTTCTGGTTCAGCTCATGCATGAAAACACTATATAACAATCCAACAAGTTGTTTTTTGTATAGGCTTTTTGTACTGTGCTAATGATTCACTCAAGAGGGTAGCATTTGCAATCAACATTATTAACTGCAAATAACACAATGATTAAAATAATCTGGAAGTTCAGAATATTAACAGGTTTAGCTTTTGGGAGTGTAAACTGGAAGATGTGTCAAATTATATCATGAAAAGTGAAGCTTAAAAACTGAAAACTATGAAGCAATCTTTATTCTGAGTTATGTAGTTTTCTAGAATGTATACAGCTCTACAGCATTACATAAAATAAAAAGATACAGTAACATAAGAAATAAAATATTTCAGTTTCTGTAAATGTTAGAATACTGTAACAATCTGAGAACAATCTTCATACTGAAAATGGCATGCCAGAGGCTTCTTAAGCTTGAGAGATGTGGGCTTGGCACTAAATAAATTTGGAATTCTTTATTTTTCATGCTGCTGTGGCAATAGCTTGTTATTTAACTTTTTGATAACTGTGATCACAAACAAACACACAAACATGCACACAGACACAGCAAGCCAAAAGCAAGAAGCAGTAAAACAGTGTAGGCTTATGTTATGGCTTATCATATTGTGAGTAACAAGTAGCAACTATAAAGTAATATTTGGAGATGGAACAAAACTAATAGTGGAGCCAAGTACGTACTGTTCATACAGTTTGGAAACATTTAATTACTATAACTGTCTCACACATTAGTGTTTATGGTAAATGTGGCAAAGTAACCAGGTAATGGGACATTTAAATGGTTGCAGGGGGACTCTAGTGTCATATTTTTGTTGTCTGTTGTGTTTGGGTTTGAAAGTTGGTATCCCATAATCCCACTGGGTTGGGCGGGGTTACATAATTGTGCATGCTAATTTTATGTTAACCAGTGAACAGATTTGTATCTATTTTTCATGGGCCTTGTCCAGATTTGTGATGTTTCCAGGTTGAGAGGTATGTCTCAGGTTGCTAGATGACCAAGCTATAACTCTGAATCCTTCATTGCAGTCATTCTGTTGTACAGAACCTTATGTACATGCTGCAGGTGGCATTTTTCTGTATCTTTCCAATTCCTCTGATATGCACAACCATATTACATTCCACTGCTGACTTATTGCCTGTAGACTCTCACCACAGACTGACAGCTGCTTCTCCAGTACCTGAGGGGAAGAACTCAGCAAATAAAATGTAGTGACATCATCTTCCTCCCACTTGAAATTCCAGTAGGAATTTCCCAGAGGGCAACACTTGATCTACTTTGTTTGCAATCTTTAACAATGAGACAATGCTATGCCTCTGCACCCTCTTAAACTTCAGGAAGTATGTCATTAACAGTACCATTCTATGTTCTGCTCCTAACCCTAGTGTTATCCGTTCCAACCTTCAGAACAGTTTCTACAAAGCAGAGAGGTGGATTACCACACCTGGCTCATCAAAAACCAAATTTTCTCCAAATGGCTCTACTCCTTCTCTTCCTCCTCCTTGTCTTACCAAAGCATGCAGTAAAGCTTGCAATGTCTGTAGTTTAATGATTTGCCACTAATCTGCTAGAAAATGGGTGCCATGAAGTTCACCACTTCTGTCTTAAGGAGCATGAAGTTGGCTTTGGAGAATTTCTTTACCATGGTTTCCTTAATGGGGGATGGGGGCGGGCTGTGGATATCAAGGATGATTAGCTTATGGTCGGATCGGACCAACGAGGAGTTGACTTCAGGTGTATATATATATATATATATATATATATATATATATATATATATATATATATATATTAATAAAAGGCATGTAAATTCCTTAAGGCCTTACCAAAGCATGCAGTACAGCTTGAGATGTCTGTAGTTTAGTTATTAATAAAAGGCATGTTAATTCCTTAAGGCCTTACCAAAGCATGCAGTACAGCTTGAGATGTCTGTAGTTTAGTTATTAATAAAAGGCATGTTAATTCCTTAAGGCCTTACCAAAGCATGCAGTACAGCTTGAGATGTCTGTAGTTTAGTTATTAATAAAAGGCATGTTAATTCCTTAAGGCCTTACCAAAGCATGCAGTACAGCTTGAGATGTCTGTAGTTTAGTTATTAATAAAAGGCATGTTAATTCCTTAAGGCCTTACCAAAGCATGCAGTACAGCTTGAGATGTCTGTAGTTTAGTTATTAATAAAAGGCATGTTAATTCCTTAAGGCCTTACCAAAGCATGCAGTGCAGCTTGAGATGTCTGTAGTTTAGTTATTAATAAAAGGCATGTTAATTCCTTAAGGCCTTACCAAAGCATGCAGTACAGCTTGAGATGTCTGTAGTTTAGTTATTAATAAAAGGCATGTTAATTCCTTAAGGCCTTACCAAAGCATGCAGTACAGCTTGAGATGTCTGTAGTTTAGTTATTAATAAAAGGCATGTAAATTCCTTAAGGCCGTACCAAAGCATGCAATACAGCTTGAGATGTCTGTTGTTTAGTTATTAATAAAAGGCATGTTAATTCCTTAAGGCCTTACCAAAGCATGCAGTACAGCTTGAGATGTCTGTAATTTAGTTATTAATAAAATGCACGTTAACTCCTTAAAGCCAGTGACTAATTCTTTTGCTATCTGGTTTGCTCAGCTTGTAGTTTCCCCCACTTAGTTTTATTCGGTTGTGAACCATATACATGTTGTTTGGTTTTACTACTGAACTTTCTTTTTCCAAAGATCAGTCAATAATCAAAGAAATCCCTAGCTACAGATTGCCAGTCTCTATTGGCTTCCTGTTCCCATTTCCTTGTGGTACATGATACACTTCATGCCGCCATTATTTTATGTCATCAGTTCCTTTCTAAAATATTGTATTTTCCCAGAAATTATGCCATTCCTCTCCTTCACAGGTTCCCATATCCAGTGTTGAGTTCTATCAGCTTATTTCTTTGCTCTCCATTATCCAGTGTCTTGGAAGAAGCTGCTACAATGCAGTTAAAGGTCCATTTATAATCTTAGGACATGTAATGTGACCAGCAGTATGCATTTCTTAATGATCACTATAGCATCACTGCCTTACTGTTATTCACCAACACCAGTGTCAAGTCAGTGAAAAATGATGAGCTCACTGGCATGATGATTGTGGATGTAGCCAAAGTTTTGATTCACTTCTTTCTTTTATAGGCTTACAACTTCATCTCTGTCTTGGTTTGTTATATCATATTCATCATGCTAAGAGACAGGAACCACAGTGTTCAGTTCTATGTCTCCTACTTTTCTCTGTTTTGTAATACACTAACATTTTAGATCCCATAAATAAGCATGCTGACAGCTTATTTACATGAATGTCAGATCAGTTATATACATTGTTCTCTGACAGACTGGAGAGTTACATGTCATGACTTTGTTCTGAATCATATCGACCTTTGAGCTAACTGCAGCAAACCCAAGCCTATGATGTTTGATATCCATGCAAGATATAATATGGTAAATGAGAAGTGGAACATTCCAGCATCAGGTTAAAACATGGTTGAATCTGTACCTTGTTTATATATGCATACACCTTTCCTTTGACTCTCATAATTGGAGGTATTTGTATATATTTGGTGAAGTTTGTGATATGTTCTGTCAAAAGCATGATTCTTAGAAACACATACTTCTGCAGGGAATTTGCAACAGAAGCACAGTAAAAGGGGCATGTAGATTATGGTATACTGATGTGAAAATCAAGGAGTACTTTCTAATGAGTTCATAATGACATGAAAATGAGGATGAAAAAAGACAGTGAGACTCATGGCTGTCAGGCATGAAGTGATGCAGGCATTTGCATTTGAATATAAAAGCAAAAAGACCATAACATGGTGGCTTTGAAAGGAATTTGTTGTCTGCATCACCTACTTAAGTAAATCAGCATTCATTTAGAATGTTAAAACAAGGGTCTTCTGGGTGCATGGTGTGTCCACTCTTGCAAAATAAAGTGGCACTATCAGAGATCCATCTCCCACCAGTCTGGGACTAACTGCACATTGACACAGTCATTGCACGGGTGTTGGTTGAAATGTATGGCCCACAGAGTAGAAATCGAGGAGCATGTGAACTTCTTAAACATGCAGATAACATGCAGATAACAAAACATTTGCAGCACTTATTATACTAGCTACATGGGCATTTCAGAGACAAAATGGAGGCATTAAAGACATTGCTTGATAAGATTGCTTTCATAAGTGGATGAGCACATCTGTTTTTCCAGTACACCAAGAAAGACAACCACCCATACCTCTTAACCTCTTAGAGCAAAAAATCTGGACAAAGCCATAAATAAAAGTGGGACAAAGGCCCAAAAATAGAGAATTTTTAAATACTGCTCTTGCAAAAATTGGAAAGCTGATAGAATAACAAGTTTTGCATTAGCATGAATTTTCTGAAGGGTATGAAGTCTGAAACTCAAATGTCTGTCATTATTTTCTAACTTCAATCTTTAATGATTTGCCACTAATCTGCTAGAAAATGGATCAAAAATATGAGGCAAAAATCTGGACATTCTGTGAAAATCTGTACAACTGAGAGTTATGCAGCCACCACCATGCAAGGCTTCTATTATATGTCTCATCTCCATGAAATGATGGGAGTCATAGATTGCTCCAATTTGACAATAAAAGCCCAATGTGATGTCCATGGGCAGTGTTATATCAATAGGTAGAGCTACTACTCCATCATTATGTGTGTGAAGTGCAAGGCCTAATAACCCATGCATCTGCAAAGTACCCAGCCAGTGCTCATGATGCTCACATATGCCAAGCAGACATTTATATCACTGCTTCCTGTATGGAAACATACACTGGTACCCTAGTGGGTAAGTACATGCACAGTGATGCAGCTACATATTTACAGCTACCTTTACAATAAACGCATGACATTTACTCTTTCTATCTTTTCTCTTGTCTCAAATGTATTAGAGCTGGTGTAAGTTTCACCCCTGGAGCATTGGCTGATGACACCATATGGAGCACAAAAGGCACAGCCAAACAGCAATAAACTTTACCTACACTAAAACTAGAAATGTAGAAAAGTTAGTGTTCTAACTGCTGTACACCGAATGCCATCATTCAATTTCCATATGTGTAGCTACTGGTCTTGCCCGAATTGCAGTCCTACACATCTGTTGGTTGACAACAAGAGTCATATGCAAGCCAGGTGTTAGCTGGGACAATAGTACTGTGTTATATCCCTTACCTACCTGAAGTGGACAACTGTACATCAGATGCTTTGTGCTGCTCTGCTGCCCCCATATCATTGGGCCACTACTACTGGTGGTCATAGCATCGATGAAAGTAGAGCACCCCAAAATGGGCAAGCAGTACATCATGCCATGTAGTTCATTTGATATATATGTGGCAGGGGTTAGAGAGCCATCTTGTTCAGTGAGTGCATTCAGCCTCATATCTTCACTGACTGAAAACTGTAAAACTCTTGAAAAAAGTCTGGAATTGTTATTAATTCCCTAGACATTGTTTTGATTTCACTATAGTTTTTATCTCTCAGTTGTCTCAGAAAAGTGGTATACTAGACAGACATTCCTGGTTAACAAGTTCAAATGAATAAACACACAAATCAGATGGCCATAGCCTAGCTCCCCACCCTATTCTTACAGCGAACATGTTCAACAAGGTCCTGCTGTACCTCTTTCTTGTAAAGTGTTTTAGCTTGACATATTATGATTGGGATTACCCTCACATTTTTCATAGTGCTTTAAAATGGAGAAACTCTTTTCCTAATATTACATCATGAGTCAAGTCTGGAGTTATAGCTACAGCTAGTAACAATTTTATTAGAACTTTCTGAATTTTTTCATATATAAGGGAGTACCTGTTTCTGTCACCATGAATGCATATCACCTCCCCTTTCTGGTTATTGCTAATCTTGTACTTACACACCAGGAGATCCCTGAAAAGTGAAATCATGCTTTCATGCTGTAGTAAAGCTTGAACTTCCCTCCTGTCTAAAAATACAACATAATCTACCAGCTTATCTGTACTACAGTGCAAAGCAGACTCAATTATTCTATATGTAGTCTTGTCACACTACAGAGGATCTACTTCATTTGAAGCATGCATCTCAGTTTTTAAGTTCTAGTAGTATTTTATTTAGTATTACCATCAGAGAAAGTAGCAATGTGACCCTTACAGTAATATATGACTTGCTGAATTTTTTTCACATAATACAATATATTTCTTTTTGGATTGGTCCAAACCTTTAAAATGTACATTAATTCATGCATCTGTGCACTTGCTGATTTACCCACATCAACATCCATTTGCAAAATTGTATTGCTTGTGCTTCAGGATTTATACGAGCCTTGATCAAATGTTCTTTCTTAAGCTTACCAGAGTCCATATACTCATTTCCTTTTGTGTCTATGTTTTCCATATTATTCCTGTCAGCTGGGGTTATAGGATGTTCACCCAATCAATATAGCTGTAATTTTCTTATTGGAACAGCATTCACATGCCACCAAAAAGGATGTCAGGTCATCCTTCCTTGTTGGTTTCTTCACGTGACAACAGTCATAGGGTTGAAAGCGATGTTGACCACAAAACTAGCTGTTGTAACAGCTGCACCATCTTTGGTCAGCCCCAACCTGTGATTCCACAAGTTTCTGCAATAACTCCTACATGGCTGATGTGTGAAATTAGCAGCTTAAAATATGGATAAAACTGGGCAACAAAGGTACTGAAATTTTGCAAAACTCTGGCCAGCTACCCATGTATAAACCTCCACTCCAGGATCCAAGGAGAAAGTAGAGACAGGAAATATATAAAAAAATTTTATTCAGTGATCTATGTGGTCCAACAAAACAAAGTAATTACCCTGTTGGTTTCCAGTTTGAACCAAAACAAACAAAATACCTTAAGATAATTGTTATCAACAGTATTCGGTCTACATAGCCCATGCAGGATACTCATTATTAAAAAAATGTACAAGGCTAAAAGACCTACTGTATAGATCTAAATGGTAGTCTCAGCCTACACATAGTACAACTGTTTCTCAATTTGATAAAAACACTGCACCATCAACTCAAAACTAAAAACTGAAGACTCACACAAACTCCACTGGCAGTGATGACTATCCACAGACAAAAGATTGATTTTTTTAAGTGTTTTCATTCTTTAATTTCATTAGAACTTCATCAGAAAAAGTCTGTGCTGAATCAATACCATTTAAATAACCCTGAAAAAAGGTCAAATGATCCAATCAGTCCAACAGAAACTTGCAATGGCTTACATCAAACTTAAACCAAATTAAAAGAACATACACTAAATATTAAGGGTCTATATTACATCAACGAACCCTTAAATGTTCGAATTTCTAAAGATCGACCTTTAGAGATCAAACAGTTTAAACGTTCAAATTTGTAGGAAAATAAAAAAAAAGTACAAGGAAAGGGTTTTAGCAGGGGGTCAAGCCCCCTTGCACCCCCCAGTGGGGGGGCTGCACCCCCATACCCCCCTGCTACTTAAATATATCAACTCCGAGATCGCACTTCAGTGAACTACAGTGCAGAAATGGGAAATTTCCCATTCCCTACACTGTAGTGTGATCTTGGAGTTTGTATATTTAAGTAGCGGGGGGTGTCAGGGGTGCAGGGGGGACTTGTCCCCCTGCTTACACCCTTTAGTTTTTTTTTTTGTTTCACTTTAGTTTTTTTTTTTATAATTTTTAAACATTTTCAAACGTTTAACTGTTCAATCTCTAAAGGTCGAACTTTAGAGATTCGAACATTTAAGTGTTTGTCGAAGTAATATAGACTCAATATTAATATACAAAGACTGTCAACTAATAAACATGAAATAAAAAATAAAAATTAAAATTTGAATTTAAAAGTTAAATATTCAGGTATACTTGTGCTGCAGCAAAAAACATTTAATATTAATAGATTCATTAAGGTCAGGGTCTGATCAGCACTAAGTCTGATCTGCCAGGATGTTTCTTTGCATTCAAGCATAGCTTTAAATTCACCAACAGACCCAGTACTTTTAATTGAATCCAGTGTTGCAAAAGTAAACTTTTCTAAGTTTGTACAAGACACAACATGTTTGCCCTAAGCATTTGAAAAGTCTTTTTAATGGCCAAACAATGCTTAGAAATTCTTCTGTTGAGTGCTCTAATAGTTTTGCCTATATAAAAACTCTGACATGAATTACAGTTAGCAATGTACATAACACAGATGGTGTGACAGTCAAATCTTTGTTTGACCCAGATAAATAGCCACAAGATTTGAACTCTAAGGAAGATGAATTAACAATGCATCTACATTATTTACAATGCCCACAACTGTAAGTGCCATATGCTAAACTAGTTTTCTTAAGTTGTAAAGGTGGCTGTACTTCTTTCCAAAATGGACTTAAGGCATTGGTATTTCTTAAAAGTAAAAACAGGCTTAGTTCCAACAATGTTGATCAAATCTGCATTGTCCATAGCCACCTTTCAATTGTCAGTAATGCAGTCCTTAATAACTCACATGTCATTACAAACTGGCAAAGGAAAAGCTGAGACAAAACTCTTACTGCTTTCAACATTCACGTCCAGAAGAATAGGACCACTAACTTCAGATGAAAAAGTTTTTTTCAAAATGGGACAAGCTTTTGTATTCCTTAGCAAAAGGACCTCTTCCTCTATTTTTTGAGTCAATGCATGTCATAACCTCTATCAAAAAAACTGTCAACTTGGATAATTCACTCATAAAAACACTCTATTCAGAGGTGAGCCTGCTCAAACGTATGAGTTGTCCTTAGAAAATACCACATTTGATATGCATAGGATGCAGGCTGTCTCTGTGCAAATACTGATTGATGAATGTAGACTTCCTAAAAATTTGGCTAACAAATACTTCATTAGCATAATCAAAAGTTAAGGGAATATCCAAAAGGTTAATAGTGCTACAATAGCAACCAATGTTAAGCCTTAGAAAGCTAGTACTTTCATTCAAGTCATTTTCAAAGGAGGGAAACTCTTCATAGCCACCCCTGCCACACAAAATAAAAAGGTTGTCTATGTAACATCTATAGAACAAGATCTTGTCTGAATTAGGATGCTAAACAACAAAGTTTTGTTCCCACATTGCCATGAACAAATTAGCAAACACTGGGGCCACCCTAGTCCCCATGGCAACACCAGAGGTTTGCTTGAATAATCTCCCATCAAAACTAAAAAAAACTGTTATCCAGAATTAGTTCCATAAGAAGACAATTGGCATTAACTTCATGGCTAGTGAAAGTGGTAAAGCTGTCCAAATATTCTGTCAAATAATCAAAGGGTGTTCTCATCGATTTCCTCCTGAGCTATAACAGAATGAAAATGACAAAACATGAAGAAATCATAAATTAGAAGTTCATCTTGTGTGTCAATCTCCTGATTGATAGAAGGGTACAAGGAAGCTACATCGAGTGAAGCAAAATAAAAGGGAATCTTAAGAACACTTAAATTCCCTAATAACTGTAACAAATGCCATGAATCATGAAGAAAAATAGAGAAGCTTGCACCACAGGTTCAAAGTCTTATCCAGCCAGATAGAAATAGGTTCAGTCTTTGAAGATGTAGCAGACGCAATTGGTCTAAAAGACGGAGTTGTTTGTTTTTTGTGAACCTTAGGAATTCCAAAAAGCACAGCTATTTTTGGAAATTCTACATGCAAAAGGCAATACATCTGATAGTCCAATGCACCTTGACAAAATAAATCATATAATGTGTTGTCCACTGTAGAAAAGCTGCTACAGATGAAATCACGGGAAACAACCCTATAACAGGACTCATCATTCAGTAGATTATTTATGGCAGCAGTGTAATCAGAGGTATTCATGGTCACCAGCAGGCCACTCTTGTCCGCTTTCATGACCTTGACATCCTCGTTTTTCATCAAACAATTTAAAGCAGCTCTCTCATCAGTTGAAGGATTGTCAGGTTGTAAATTTCTATTCAGCTTGAGTCTCAAATTGTGTTCACAAATATTCTGAAAAGCTTGACTGCCAATCAAAGGTGAATTGTAAGTACTACATTTTTTTTTTAATTTTTACATTCAAAGATCTATATGTCAATACATTATGCATAATGTACTGTAAATTAAGCTTTCTTATATATTATATATTTGTCTTAAATTTTCTTTTTTTGCTCACAGTGGTAAGGAAAGCCTCGTACACTGCACATCTCATAAGTAAGGGCATCGCATCCAGAGCTAAGGATGTTATAACTCCCCATGTACTCATCCCCCATCTGACCACTAATAGAGTACAGCACTCCCTTCTGTATGTACCTCACCATACACTTGCAACAGCTGGAGAGACCTCAGAGGTTTCTCAACAAAAAAATTCAGGGCCTTCAAAACATGACCTATGTGGACAGACCAAAGACCCTGTCACTGTACTCTGTATCTTATAGGCTCTGAGAGACGAGTTGTGCCTGGCCTACAGAGCAAACTCCAACCCTGCCCTAATGGAAATGCTGCACATCTGCAAGTCAAATGGGACAGGATTCACTTACTCCAGTGATCTTAACCTAGCCTGTGACATTAACAGGACATGCTAGAGAGACAGATATGTATCCCAGAAAATGCCACTCCTCTGGAAAAACTCTCAATTCATGTAAAACAGAGCTCCTCAATGACCCTATTTAAGTGTAATTTAGACAATTGGATGGGAGGCCATAAATTTACCCTGGGGGTTTCACCTATGTCCCTCTTGGACAGAGGCAGTCAGTGGTGATCATAGACTTGTGCTACAAATATAGACTGTACAACATGGCCAATAACAGAACATAAACATAACATGGCCAGGCTTATAAAGGCTCTAGAGCCATTAGCCTATTAACTTCCTATGAACCTATGAACCTATGTTATTCCTATAGGTATCGGACATTATTCAAATTAATTTGGTTTTGAATGGCATGCAGCTGAAATCATGGGTCATTTGCATATGCACACTGTGAACTGAATACAAGACTTACACAATGAAGTAACACAGCATACAATGTTTATAATGTCTTACCATTGTGTAATAAATGTCAATTGAAGCCATACCACTCAACTGTTCAGAATTTTGAAAATGTCCCTGATTTTGCTTCATGTTTTTGCTTTGCCTCACATATTTTTTTTTTTTTTTTGCAGTGGTTGATAATTCACTGGGGATTACAGTGTCAGCCATACCAGACAATAGAATTTCATGCTTTTCATTGTTCTGAAAATGCATGCTGGGGTAAACATGATGTCATATAAACCATTTAAGTGAATTATAATAATATTTAGAGAATGACTCTGAATTTGGCTATTTGTCCTCCAATTATTTTTGGCTTTGTTCAGAATTCATGAGCAAAGAAGTTGAGAAGTGTGATTGCAGCTGACTTTGTTATGCCAATCTAAGGCATACCAAGTCATCTGATTCATGGTGCACAATGTTTACAAATAGTGCACTGAGTCTCTAAAGCTTATCTGCTCACACCGCTATTCTACTTTTCTGAGATCTTATTTAATCTCCATTCTTCCCAGTTGACTAAACAAGGACAAATTTACAAGTGAATAGCCAAATTCATATCAGCTCATCTCCACTCTACTCATCACTGCTTATCCCAAAAATCCCTAAAATGGTTTGAATACAGGCAGTTATTAGACAATGGTGCACTTAAAACTTGCCATTTTAATTAAAATTGCATATTCCGTAAAATAATTAGGTTATATGGTACACTTCTTGCCCTGACCCCTGATCTTATATTGGCTATTTCAACTCTGTCTTCTTTAAGTTTTACCAAAACTGTTAAGTAATCATCTTCCAATAACCAAGCAAACCACAGAATGACTCTTTCAGACCTACACTGCCTTAACATCTATATACCTATCTATATGCACAACTAACAGATATGAAGAAATGTTCCTAGGTGGCATCAGAGGGATGGTCTCTCAGCTCACAACACTGACTTCAAATATGCTAAGTTAAAAGAAACAAAATGCTGACAAGTCTAATTCAATAATCAACTGACAAAATGCAACCTGGTCTCAAGAGCGTAAAGGGAATATGCACTGCTGTCCTGTGTATGATCTTTCAACATGAAACCCCCAAATTAGGCTGTGTGCAGGTTACCTTCAGATCTTAGATTTTGACCTAGTATCCCAGGCCACTTTCTCATCACTCTTTCTGTGAGCTGCAATGTCTTCCATTGCCCCTTACCCATACCAACTGCTTTCAACACAATTATTATTTCCATATACACAATTCCCAGGAAGGGCTGGCAGAATTCTGCAATGCCCCTGTCTTTATTTCCTACTATGGTAGTAATGCCACCACCCTGGAATGCTCAGGGATCTCCATTTACCTGCTGCTAGCTATTAAGGCAAATATGACATCATACACACTAATACAGGCCCAAATAAACTAGCTAAGTGGAGACTGGAACAACAGCTTACTACACTGGTAAATTATGCTCATTTTAGATAATAAAAAAGTAACTAAAAAAAAAAAAATATATATATATATATATATATATATATATATATATATATATATATACACGCGCACATGTGTGTGTGTGTGTGTGTGTGTGTGTGTGTGTGTGTGTGTGTGTGTGTGTGTGTAGTAAAAATGAGCAGTCCACAAAGAGCCTAAAATAATAAGGCAACAATGTAGTTACCAAGTTAGATATGCAAAAGAATGAAAAAATGTACATGAAAGAATAAAATAACAGTTAAACACATAGGAATATATAAAGAAAACATTAAAGCCAATGATATCTAACTGTCTCTAATTTAAAAAAATGCTGAATCCTTTACTGTTAAATGTTCTTAGAACACAGCAAGCAGAAACTGCAGATAGCAACCTTACAGGAAAATGTTACCTCAATATCTTCCAAAGACCATGCTCAAAGATTTATACACATTTTAAGTCATCATGCCACTCCATTCATTTGTGCTCCAAACAATGGCGGCATCATGACTGGTCATGCTAACTAGCAGTACAATGTGGATTGCCTTGTACTGAGAAATTCAATGTGCATGACAATGAGAGGGCTTCTATTGTTCTCTGGAAAGTAATCTGCTAAATAGGCATGGCTTCCCAGGGTGCTGATTTTGGCAGGGTTCCTAGGTAGTGCAGCAAACAAAGCATGTTTTTTCACTACCTGCTGCATACAGACAACCTGAAGTACCTGACTGGAGACTCCTATGATGGTCCCGCATATAATGTGGATGCCTGACACAGTCTTCTCATTGTGGTGTTGAATGCCACTAGTGTACTTCCCCTGTGGTGAGAAGTGTCGGCACCACTATAGTGGTCTGTGGAAATCACTGTAGTGTTTGTGCAAGTACCATCCTGTCTTTTTTACCTGATGGGACAAAGAGATTAGAGCACGGGCCCCTGAGATACATATAGTTAGTACTATTAATAGCTGAGTGTCCATTCATTTTTTTGTGTCATCTTTATATGCTTGCATTGGACTTCTAATTTATGATTTCTTCATTTTTTGTCATTCTCATTCTGTTATAGCTCAGGAGGAAATCAATGAGAACACCCTCTTCTACTACAGATGAATGGAGTAGCCTTCTTCACAAAGAAGTACATATGATATGACAACACATTTTATCATATTCATTAATTCAGCTGCCGATTATGAGTGCACATTACCAGAGCATGCACCTGAAGATGTGTTATTTTATAGTTAGATTACTGCCTCTTACTTACAAGTGGAAATGATTGTACCCATCATGTAAAGGTATGCAGATCATTCACATATGATGATGTTAACCATGCAAGTGTTGCATGCAGCACCTGAGCACAATGCACAAGGCATGGTACACATTTTTTTGGGGGAGTGATGATTATTTAATGGTTGAGGGGAAACAGATATGTTTGTCATAGGTGATAAGTTACAGTGGGTTGCATTTTTGTATGTATGTTGTTGAACGTGTTGCAGTTTTCCATTGTTGCTTTGCTGACCCATACTAACTGGTGCTTGTAATCCAGTGAACAACAATTTGTCCATGCTTCAGTTAAACCAATGTCACTGTTGGTGAAACTGTCCTAATACATACAAATGTTTGTATTGATATATGGCATTGTTATGTGTGCTCCTGCATTCCACTTTCCTGTACAGTGCTTGTAGGGGATAAACAGACATGGTACGCCATACAGATGCCACAAGGTTTTGCACAAGAGAGTTACATGCCTTCACCTCAACACACACATCTGAACACACACACTGCCTGCATATCCTACAATAGGATGATGCAATAATGCAGGAAAGCAGAAGATTTAAACATGTCATAGCTGCATATGTGATACCTGTTTACTTTACATCTGCATACTGCTCTGATGGGTCATAAGCCACATACCTGACAGTTTTTCCCCATCCTCCTCTCCCTCTCTTTGTCACTCTCCTTCTTTCACTTTTTTCTTGAGCTAGATCTTTTATTTCTCTCCATTTATGTTTCCATTTTCTACAGCATCAGCCACTACTGCACCAATGCTGCACTTCAGGTGATGACACCCCACTGGGCTCAGCCTTCTCCTCCAACAGGTCCACCTGGATCCAAGTTTGCCTCCATAATGGATGCTTGCTTGAGGCCTCTGATGGTCATTCACCAGAAGGAAGTATTACTGTTCTCTCCAGTGGCACTGCAAGGGGAGTGCAATATATAACGTGGAGGGAGTTAGCAGAGGTGGTAGGGGAGTTAGTGGATTGGTGGCTGAAGTCCTCCATTGGCTACCAGGAGAGGGTCCTCATATAGCTGGAAGAGTCACACCACAACCTGCCACTGTCTTCACTAACTCAGGCAGGGCCCAATAAGGACTGTGGTCAGGGTGCTAACTGACCTCTCACTTGGTCTAGCAAAGGCAGTATAAAGAAAAGAGAATTATCCCCATCCTATCCTTCATCTTCATGCTTTCATTCCTTTTGGGGCAGCCCCCCCCGGTTATTGTCCAAGCCTCCCAATCATCAGTGTCGTCTCTTTGTCTGTCTGTTCCTTCCTCTCCTGTTCCCCTGTGCAGCATACATACCACCAGTCTCTGTCTTGTTGTTTTTTTGTTTTGTTTCTCCTGTTTTTTTTTTGTTTTTTTTTTTTTTTGTTGTCCCCTTTTTTTTTTTTTTTTTTCTTTCCTTCAAAAAAAAAAAAAAAAAAAAATCACACAGTCACACCACTTCTTCTCTCTCTTCTCTTTTTTTTTTTTGTTGGCACTTTTGCTTTGTACTCTATTCTCCTATTCCCTTCTTTCCCATTTTTTTTTTTTTTTTAAAAAAAAAATATATATATATATATATAGCCTTTAATTGTCTGGTCTGGTATTTTTCCTATATCATCACATTCATTCATCATCATTGTTCATTCATTTTTTCTATTTGCATCAGTCCTGGCTACAGTTTTGGGAATCTCTTTCTCTCTACTTGGCCTGCCATTTCCATGAGCAGGTTTTCTAAATCATTGGTGACTTGGGCTGTGAAATTCCAGCTAGTTAACTGATAATTCACTTTGGGACACATATTATTACAAGGCATACCTGTGGCAGCCTTAACATGATTACAACAGGCATGCTCTAATAGAAACATAGACAAACAAATTTCAAAACTACAACAATGAAAGAACAACCTTTCAACTGACACTTGAAGTCTCCCAGTAGTTGTGGCACTTGAAAGCATTTGAGACCCATCCTTGTGTTCCTTTGCCTACACTACATCAGTTATTAAAACAGCAGATCTGTGTTAACAGATGAGACTTGGTAAAAAATGTTGTTTCCCCTTCTGTTGCACCGCCATTGTATGCATAGTATAACCATTTGAATGTTAAGTACCATAGGATTTAATACTGTGCCCTGTTCTATCAGTGGTTTTAAATTTCTCCGATCAGAAACAGCCATACATATGGAACAGCCATCATGTTATCTTTTGTTCTGTTCATGTTGTGTAACTTGAACATATTTAGTCTCCAGCACAGATACAACAGACTAGCTCTAATATTTAACATCCCTAATTTCATAAGCTATTTATGCAGTAACCTCTCACTGTGTAAATGAATGCTGATGAGTGTTTTTCATCATCTTTCTTCCTCATTCTCTGTATATTTGCAAGCACTACAATTACTTTAAGTATGAGAAACCAATAAAATGAAGTAAAAAAAACTGTAATGCATTCATTCTGTCAACTGCAAAACTAGAGACAATCATGACTGAGCAGTTATGGCAGTGAAAGATTCACTGCCAAACTTTTGTTCAGGTATGGAGTATTACATTAGCTTTTGGTGGTCTTAACTTCAAGATAGCAACACAGGGGCTGCAGCTATTTCAGCATACATTGATTGCATCACACAGTTTTTTTTCTAAAGAAAGGTTGAGAAACACAGGCACTGAGTTTCAGTTTCAGTCATATTCATGTGTCACTCATTTTGAAGTTCATTGTTTTTCCCCTCAGACTCCAGGGAGTCCACTTTCTCAAAGAAGTGAAACTTCAGATAGAAATTTCAGCTGAATAAACAAAGTCACTCTCACCAAATCAAATACTAGGCATATTTGTGTCAATTTAATTTGATTCCAAGCAGCAAATATAAGACATTAAGATGATGACATTTATTTACTGGGAACGTCCAACTTGGAGCAAGGCAATTTTCAGTGGAGGCCCAAGGAGAAATGCTTCAGATGCACGTCTTTGTAACATGGGAGAAAACTAGAGCACCCAGAATAAAACTTACATGAATTCAGCGAGGATATGCAGACTCCACACAGAAGGCAACCCAGCTGAGAATCAAACAGAGAACGTCTTGCTGTGAAGTAACAACACAAACCGCTTCACCACTGTGCCATCAGATTGTCCACATTGTCAACAATGTGTGCACATCATTTATATAAGCTGTACCAGTGCTCTAACAGCTTATCCCCCCAGTCATCACAATGATGACATTATGCACATTCCATGCATTTTTTAACTCAGTCATTGACTTTGATTCTACCTTCTCTTCAGGAAGTGGGTTCTAATGATCCATCACCCTTTACATAAAACATCATTTCTCATATCTCCCTTGAGCTGCCTTCCTTATGTCTTTTTTTTTGTTAAATGATATAAACTTTCACTCCATGGATTTCTTTGAACTTTTTAACTGTCTTGTAGATTTAAGTTTTCTTTGCTTCCTAATACATTTTAAACTCTTCTAACTCTACTTTTTATTAATGCTGTTTCTAATCATAGTTCTTTCTTGAGCTATAGAGTTTCATAGGTAGCATTGGATAACCGCCCTGGTTTTTGTTGCATTCCCCCCTCCCTTTTTTGTTTTTCAGGTGATGCAGGATACCGTCTCAAACCCTGGCTAATGATACCATTCCATAACTCCCAGGGAGCTGCTAGGGTGTGCTCGAACACTACCATGTGCCAGAAATGGATAGCCATTGAGTGAGTGTTTCATTAACTCCAAGCCCGTTTCCATTGCCTGGATGATTCTGGGGGGTCCTTTAGTGTGACCCTGCTACTGCATGAAAGATGTTTACTACCTGCTGCATTCTGCACAACATGATCATGCTTCAGTCTGGTACACAAATGCCACAGCCAGTCACCGATAGTGGCAGTGCAGCCCCCTCTGACAGTTCTCCTACCAGTGAAAATAGTGACAGTGACCAACCAATGATAGCAGTACTGCAATCCCTCCAACATGTTTGTGCATGGTATACAGCTGCACAGGTGAAGAGGTGGCATTTAATCCATAACTATGGGCTATGACATTCACTACTTAGGCGTGCGAACCTACACATAATACTTGATGCATATAATGTTACTTGTGGGTTATGCTGTATGGTGCATGGTCAGTTTACACTGTCATCAGACATTTACTCACATATCAAGAAAAAGAATTTTCATGATGTATTTGTAGTCATTATATATATATATATATATATATATATATATATATATATATATATATTTTTTTTTTTTTTAGTGAATGGAAGAACAATGAATGGCTTTATTGAACTGGCCACCTGGATTTAATGAACTTACAGCAATCCTTAGTGATATAAGGAACAAGGCACAACTATTCTGCAAAACTGTATTCTGCTGACAATTAGCAACATTGTTTTTAAATACCTGCTCATTTTTGAAATTTGGACATTGCAGTGGAAGAAGTAGAAAAGTATGACTTGACTCAGACAGTTTACTGCAGGACCCACCTTAGCATAATCATCATCAAAATTTGTATGATGACACACTACAGGAAAACATGCAGCTGGATGCTGTGTATCTCTAAAATAAGAGAAAAATCTGAAAATACTGGAAACAGGGAAACCATTTTTTCTTTCTCCTTGTCATGACTGAGTGGTAGTTGGATGCAAAATGAGATAAGTGAGCTGCATTAAGTAGGACCACAAGTCATTGCATATGATCTTTAAATGTAATACAGTTTGTTTCTATGTGTTTATTTATTTATTGACATTTGATTTCTGTGAAGGTTCAACTTTGTAGAAGCCCATTTTTAGCAGAGGCCAGGGAGAAATGAGTTTTGGGAACAAACCAATTTGTCCAGGGACATCTTCGGGAGTGGGTCAGGTAGGAATAGTAATGGGAATTAAGATGATACTGGAAGGAAGTTAGTGTGATGGGGATGGAAGGGTAAAATTGGGAATGTAGGAGGGTTGGGAGCAGGGGAGCCTGCAGGATTTTTTGCAGTGGGGTGCAAACCCAGAGACCCCCCCCCCCACAAACACACACACACACCCCTCCCCCCACATGCAGCCATTCCAATGTCCCATTACTTTGCTATTTCTCCCCAGTTCCCCATAAACACTGTTCAAAACTCTCAGTGTGCATACCATTTTATGCTTTACTTCTACAATGATTACAGATATTTGGATTTAATGTACACGTTTAATTTAAAAGTTTATACCACAAACACTGATAGACATTTACTAAACAAAGTAATAGTCTTACAATGAAAACAGACTTAGCATTAAAACTTCTCTACCTTTGAAACTTACATTCACTGAAACAGCATTGAAACCCACAGTCAAAGAAAATGCATCTGGCCAGTGGCAGGTTAAATTTACCTTCGGGCTGTTTTCAAACCATAGGCCCCTTGCACACATTTTTAGGGCCATGCAAAAGTTCTTTGATTCACCTGCTTGATTGTATTAATTATAATATATAATTGAATTATACCACTTGTTAGAGTGTGTTTTAAACTTATAGTTTTGAATATTTTTCCAGTAAGCAATGAAACAAAACATATGAACCAATAATGATAAACTGCCCAGTTCAGATCATTTCAACCATAAAAGGCCAAACTTCTGTCATTACAATCCACCCATATCAGTCAATATACACAATCTCTGCAGAAGTAAAACTCATCTGAATAATTCCACATTAAAGAGATCTGAAACTAATGATGTTGTTGCTAGAAAACAACTTTATATTTCAGTGTTCCATGTACAAATTCATTGCCTGCTGCCCTTAAAGAATAAATTACCTATGTTACATTAAAAATGTTAAGCTGGTATATTGCAATAGGGAGTGGGTGGCAAGCTGAAATACAGGTTCATAGTTACTAGTCATCTCATCCAAAGGAGGACATACTCAGGACTGCAGCACCCAACCCCCTTTAAAATACAAATCTACATGTTGTGGGAGTAGAACCTACAACCCTCTACTAACACTGCTTTAAAATTCTATACCACAATAGTGATACCATTTGCCAAACAAAACAGTTGCACATTTAAGCAGACTTAGCTTAAGCAGCAGTTAACTTCTCTTCCCTTGAAGCTTACAATTCCATGAAAATGCACTTAAAAATAAGTTCCACCTGCTAATGCTAACTAGGGTATTTCACTCTCTCTCTCATACACACATACATCAACTTCTTAGTGCAAGAAATCTGCACAATGCCTAAAATAAATAATGACAGATTATAAATATTGCCCTCATAAGCCTAGGAAATTGCTAGAATAACAGGATTTGTGTTAGTATCCATTTTTCTAAAGGATATTATTTTATTTATTATTTATTTATTGACATTTGTTGACTGAAAAAGTCCACTGGGTCAGGAACCCATTTTCAGTGGAGGCCCAGGGAGAAAAGCTCCACAATTAATACAGTCAAATAAAAATACAGACACGTGACAATTTTTTTTTAAAGGAAAATATGAAAAAATTAAAACAAAAATTATAAAAGAATACATAGACAATATAAAACTTATCAGTATGTATCAGAACTTATATAAACTTAGATAACAGTTGGTAGTATAGTACAAAGCTTGAGTTGTTTCATTTTGGCATTGCATGAAAAAAAAACAAATATCTTATTATTTAGCACCTTCACTCCTTTTTAGGAAGATTATGTGGCAAAAGTCTGGACATTCTGCAAAAACCTGGACAGCTGAGGGATATGTGCATACCTCCCTCTTACACACACACACACACACACACACACACACACACACACACACACACACACACACACACACACACACACACACACACACACACACCTCATACCTCTCAATCTTTTAGCACACGAAATCTAGACAGAGCCTGTTATAATGTTGGGGACAAAGGCCCATAACTAGGAACACATTTAGAAAGTTGCTAGAATAACAGGATTTGTGTTAGAATGCATTTTCTAGAGGATATGAAGTCTGAAACTCAAATACATGTCATTATTTAGTAAATTTAATCCTTAGCTCATCCCAGTGATTTGTCAAAACAATATATATTTTTATGAGGAACATGAGGAACAGACCAAAAATATAAGGCAAAAATCTGGACATTCTGTAAAAATACACACATACACCCCCTACCTCCATAATAAGTGGCTAGAACAACATTAGTATGCATTTTCTGAGGATACGAAGTCTAAAATTCAAATGCCTGCCATTATTTTCTGACTTCAGTCCTCAATGATTTGCCAGAAAAAATTATGTGAAACAAAACAAAATATTAGGCAAAACTCTGGATAAGGGCAAAATATGACCCCCCCCTCCCTTACACACACTCCTGCCCACCTCTTACTTACACACAAACACACACCTACAAACTACAAACTATAAAATAAAGACATATTATTCTATGTAATACAGTGTGTATTCAGAGGGTGTCTGGTTTGTGATATTTCTAATATTTCTATGAAAACAACTCAATTGCTAGAGCAAGTACCCAGTGACAATGGCATGTCTTAATATACTGTAAAGTACATAAATCCTGCGGTATGTCATACAGATGTAGTAGTAAAAACACATTTGTATATAAAATTACAAGACCCAGGGACTCCCTATACTCTGGAATAGACTGCCCATACATCTCAAGCAGATCGCCTCCTTGGCCCTCTTCAAAAGGAACCTTGACGATTGGATGGGAGATAGGAAATTCATCCCAGGGATCACGTCAGTCACCCTACTAGACAAGGGTCCAGGGAAGTAAATATTGTGAGAAGAAATATCTGGGGAATTGTTTGGCTAGGCTTGTATAGGCCCTAGGGCCGATAGCCTAGTTCCAACCTATGTTGTTGTGTCTTTTGGCTTTTCCCAGTTAGGGGGTCGCCACAGCAGAACTCCGGTCTGCTAATGATTGGCAGTTGATTTTTACGTACTGAGTTGCCAGCCCTGATGCACAACCTTCAACGAAGGTACGCCCATTCACGCATGTCTCTACGCAGAAGACGCTCTAGCTGAGAGTCGAACCGGACAGCGTCTTACTGTGAGGCGACAATGCTACCGCAGCACCACCACCGCAGCCTAGTACCAACCTATGAACCTATGAAATTCTGTATTTCCTGCTTTATCAAACATAGAAGTGCCCCTCCCCCAATTATTTCGAAATTGTCAATAACTCTTGAGGAAATAAGTTAAGTATGGTTATAATGTTCATAACTGATTACCTGTGTTATGCATTTCTGCATACATTTTTGTAAAAAAGACAGGAGGAGGTTCTAGCAAAGCCCGTGGTTCCTGCAAAGCTAACAAGTGAGCAGATAACCCACAGTAATCATAACCAGTAGATCTAACATTTTAACACAAGTATCGCACATAACACATAATTTATTTGCAATTCAAACATTTGGTAAGACTCCAAACTACATTTTATTAAAAATGATAATGTCTTTTGAAATTACACTGTTGGCACATATCTTGAAGACTGGTTTGTGATGTTTGTATGAAAAAACTCAAATGCTAGTGCAAGTAGCCAGTGACAATGACATATCTTAAAAAACTGTGGTGTGTGGTTATAATGTTAATAACTGTTGGCTGTGTTATGCATTTTTACATATATTTTTGTAAAACAAGACAGTAGGAGGTTCTAAGAAAGACTGGCTTCTGCAAAGCCAGCAATCTGAAAGATAGCCCACAGTAATCATAAAAAGCAGATCTAACATTTTGACACAACTATCACACATAACACATAAGTTGTTTGCAACAGAAACATTTAGTAAGACTCCAAACTATATCTTACTAAAAAATAATAACATCTTTTTAAATTACAATGTTGGCTCAGATCTTAAACGGTGATAGCTATGCATAACTTTCCAATACACACTAGTCTGACTCTGATGCAGATCCCATAATGCCTTTTTAGTAAAAGTGGTAACGTGTAACTAAACAGTAACAGGTTCCTAACAGAGTGGATTCCTAATTTAAAATTTCTGGATGGGCCAGACTTTGATGAATACCCCAAGTAGCTTAATAAAAAAGCTTTCTTCTGTAGGAGTGGGACGGTTAGCATGTGTCTAAAACCATAGGACCCTCTGGAAATTCTCTAGAAAGGATAGTCTATATTTGACACAAACAGCAGTAAAAAGGGAAGGAAAGTAAACAGTGCATTTAACAAACAAATAAATAGAGTCTTCTATGACTATCGAGGATATAATGACAGGCAAATGGTAAAGGAACTGAGTGCAGGTAGTTGAAAAAGGTATTTTAATATCCATGAAAGAACTGGTTATGCAACAAAACAACCTATAAGTCTCAACTTTCCCTGATAGGAACTTTAGTTAACTGTAATGGGTGGTTAAGGCAATTTTCAATGTACTACTATTGCAGCGCACAAGAAAGAGATCAAAAGTCATGCTGGCACATGCATGAATATTCAGTACTTTAACTGCTCTATCAGGAAATCTTGGGGATAAGGCATGGTTTAGGCTGGACATCTACTGCACATTATTTGAGGTACTTCACTAATACAAAGCCCCTTCTTCTTAAATACACACACGTGCACACACACACACACACACACACACACACACACACACACACACACACACACACACACACACACACACACACACACACACACACACACACACACACACCCCTACCTTTGCCTACCTACTTATTACATACATGCATACACACCCCTGCCTACATACTTCTTACATCCACACACCCCTACCTATTTCTTACACACACACACACACACACACACACACACACACACACACACACACACACACACACCTCTTAAACACTTAAACACACACATGCACACACCTACCTCTGACTTGTACCTTCGTCTGCAGTCCAAACGTCTTCTGAAATTCATATTCTGCATGGGCACGGAGGATGAAGACGTAAACCATCAGTCACACAAATGCAGAAGCGTCCGTGCGACTGGATGCAAAGGGCATTCTTAAAGAAGAATGCCCTTAAAAATAAAACAAAAAAATGCATTTTTTTAAATTAAAAGAACATTAATCTCCTAGCCAATCTGTTGCAGTGGGGTGCAAGTGCACCACTTGCACCTCCTGTGGGCACCCTTGGTTGGGAGGAAATTAGGTAATTCTACAGAGGGGCTTAACTGGTTTTGTGTGAGGTAAAGGGATCTGATTTTGGCATAAACTTGCTAGGGCAAGTACTACGTCAGAGATGGCCAGTAGGTTCTTCTGGAGCAAGTAGGCCTCGGATTAACAATGGTTGGTATGAGGGAGTAAGATTAGTGATTGTAATTTTTTTTTGTCTGTGTGGCTGCTGGTTGCTACTTTGTTGTGGGGCATGATGGTATGCTCTCAGCTGTAGGATAATATCCAGGGGAGGAGAACAGATTTACAGGGACCATGGTAGCATGACTGAGCATTAGATACAGTTTAGGAGATGAAGGGAGCTTTTAGGCTGATTGTCTGGTATCCTTATAAAGTTTCTTTGTCCAACTGTAGTATTAGCCATCCAGTTAACTGAGTTATTTCAAGTATTGGTGTCTGGTTAATGTAAGAGATTTGTGCAGTAGTAGTTCACAGGTTTTGTGTTATGGCAGTTCTTTTATTGTCACTATTGTGGAAAGATTCTCAAGTTGTGCTTTGGCATGATGGCAGCCATGGTTACTTTTCACCATTCTTTTAACACACACACACACACACACACACACACACACACACACACACACACACACACACACACACACACACACACACACAGCAAGTGTGGGACTAGAACACTGACCTAACTACTTTATTAAACTACAGCATTACGCAGTTACAGAATGCGCTACAGAGATTACTGGGCGACAGCACTCCCAGAGGTGTATTTGTAGATGGGTGACATCATCAGCCTTGCTAACAGTGGGTATAAGAAATGTATGGAGTGTGAGCAGTATAAAAGCATTACTCAGTCCTCAGGCAAACAGGGACACACACACAGGAAATGTAGGACTAGAACACTGACCTAACGACTTTATTACACTACAGCATTAAGCAGTTACAGAACGCGCTACTGAGATTACTGGGACTCAGCACTCCCAGAGGTGTATTTGTAGATGGGTGACATCATTGGCCTTGCTAACGGTGGGTATAAGAAATGTATGGAGTGTGAGCAGTATAAGGGTGTTACTCAGTCCTCAGGCAAACAGGTTGACATACACGCACACAGCAAGTGTGGGACTAGAACACTGACCTAACTACTTTATTACACTACAGCATTAAGCAGTTACAGAATGCGCTACCGAGATTACTGGGACACAGCCCTCCCAGAGGTGTATTTGTAGATGGGTGACATCATTTGCCTTGCTAACAGTGGGTATAAGAAATGTATGGAGTGTGGGCAGTCTAAAAGCAATTTAGAGTCCACTGGCAAACTGGGACAGACATACACACACACGCCAGTGTCGGGTACGGAACACCTGCCTATTTACAGATTACTATTACAGTACTACATACTTATGAATCGCGCCACACAGACTACACATGTCAAGGCTGTCATTATGACTGTCTGGGAATGCGAAATCAACAGGGATGCTGGCAGTTAAGATGTACGTACCTGTGAACCTGTGTGTTTAAAGTGGGAATCTATCCTGACCTGGAGTATGTCCATGTGTGGAATGGATGACTACTACCACTATACAGGGTTACAATGGCAATGCCCATACACAGAGGCACATAACCGACGCAAGGTGTCAGTGGGCATGCTCATACATTTAGTAGCACAGGGCTGTTTGGAATGCACTATGTGTCTATCTACACAAGAATATACTGGGCATGCTCATACACTTAGTAGCACAGCGGGCATGCTCATACACTTAGTAGCATAGGGCTGGTCAGAATGCACTACTATATGTCCATCTACATAAGGATATACTGGGCATGCTCATACTCCTAGTAGCACAGGGCTGACTGGGATACACTCTGATGCTAAACACGGAGGGCCACAGTGGCCATGCTATTACAGGTAGATGTAAAGAACACATTGTAATGGGCTCTGGTGTTAGTAGTTGTCATTGTTAGCGGGAACGCTGGTCTACATATATTTGACACCGATCTTTTACACATCAGCTGTCATTCTGGGGTGACATGGCTGACAGTAGGCAGGCCTTTGTCACATATCACATGCATCCATGATACAAGGGAGTGTGGATATTACCCATGTCACATCTGCCCACACAGTGCCATTCCAAGGCAAATGTCCTAAACACAGGTTAACTCCCATACACCTACAGGACAACTGCATCGTTTTCTTATGCTAACCAGTGCTAGATGTGTAGCATCCATATTCACAGCTGGCCACTGTAGATCCAACAATGGGGAGTACTGACATCTGTGCAGTGAGGAACACCTGGCTGATATCTCTGTAGTGCACAATAGCACTACCACCATATACCTCAGAACCTAGCACTGCCACCATATACCTCAGAACCAGACATGTGGGCATTAACACAGGTACGGACCGATCCAGGTGGTGTACCCACTTACATAAAGGCCATTCACATGTACTGACCAGTCCCCCCATGAAAGGCATCACAGATGAGCCATGTGCAGGACACAGTGTCACATGCTGCATTCTAGGATGTAAACTGCAGACACCACCATGCCCTCAGACCACCAACACTCAACCATACATGTTGTATGACAGATGAATACACAACCATGTGACCCTTGACCTGTGTACTGTACTAAGCTCTACATCAACTGTAGACAGTACATATGTACTTACACAGTTGCATCATGTGTTATGCAATGCAATGATACCACTGTCTGTGACCAGGTCAGCTGTACACATACCAAGGGCCTTCTGTACTTTCCACCATTAGCAGATGTCTGTCGCTGTACACCGGTACACATCCTCATGTATGGATGTGACATACATGTACCTGCCCTGGGTATGTACATGCCACACACACAACATACCTGTAAATAGCATATATGTTGCAGTCCTTTGTGCAAACAGGTGGCTACAGCCTTTACACAATGCACATGGAATGTAAGTCCATGGCTGCTGAATGCTAACAGTACATAAGGTGTGATATCAATATTGACAGAGGTAACATCCTCTCTGCAATGGTCACCCATCATATCATACAGCAGTCCATGTGTCATGTATGTCATTACACATATCCATCAATTGTAATGCCTACAAACATGACCAAATGTCAGGATTGTAGGACCTACACACCTGTACAAGTAGTGTTGTGCATTCAGATAACATGCAGGTGCAGTTGCTGATGTATGCAGGTGGCGTGTATCCTAGTACATCATGCAGCTGCAATGCAGCCTCAACATTGGCAACTGTATATGGTGATATGCTGAATGTACAGAAAGATGTAACACAGGTATGGACAGATGTGTTGAAATAACTAAGTGGCGGGGCATCTTTGCAGATGGATGTTTGCTGTGGACAGCTCACAGGTGCATCACAAGTGGTCCTACAATACCCTATGTAACCAGTAAGCAATGGTTTTGTTAATTGAATGACATAACACACAACTTAGACAGCAGTCAGGGTGACAGCAAAGGTAAATCACTTGACACCTGTTAATAGATATGATGTCCTTAGTGCATATAGAAAACATGGTAGAGCCAGCAAACAGTGGACCATAATCCGTTTATTGAAGGAAGAAGCAAAGAAACATACTGATTTTGGCCGTTAGGCCTTCTTCAGTGTTTGTAACTGTTATAAAATCCACAACATATATATAGAGAGTGGTCCAGCACCAACTGCAGTCCATAAGCAAAATTGCATACATTTATACATTAATTTTTATATAAATTCATTTAAACCAGGGGAAAAAAGTGTGCCTAATTTAATAATCCATTTCTTTTCCATTTTGTTTAATATTGCATGCCAAGCAGATTTATTACCTGTATTCCGGTGTATAATGTCAATCACAGTAAATCTAAACTTGGCCTTTGAGTGTTTAATTGTATGTTTGCACAGTGCATTCGTAGGTTTACAAGTCCTAATGTCACTAAGATGTCTTGAGATCCTAAATTTGACACAGCGGAAAGTTTGTCCTACATAAAACGCTGAACAATTGCATGATGCCAAATAAATCACCCAGTCTGATTGACAATTTGCAAAGAATCTAATAGAAAAAAACTTCACCAGTGTTCCTACTAGTAAATTCCTTTGTTTTATTCATATTATTGCAATGTGTACAGTGGCCACATGGGAAGCATCCCAATAGAGGGCCCCCTTGTAAGGTTATTTGTTTAGATAAATTCTCATTCTTGTTGATATGTTTATAATGGTTGAAAAAGGACCCCATGTTCCGACCCCGTCTATATGAGAAGTGACATCTGTCATCCAATATTGCCCTAAGTTTATTATCTGCTAACAATATATTCCAATGTCTCCGCACACAGTTGATAAGAGTGTCAGTATTTCTCCCATATGTAGTAACCAATCTAATTTGTGAGTTTGATTTCTGTTTATGCTCTTTGTATTGTAGTAGATTCTCCCTGTTTGTGTTAGTAGCATACGGTCTGCCTTGAACGATATCACCTTTTTTATATCCCTGGTTAGAAAACCTTGTGGATAAATCTGCCTCATAGGTGGTAAATGTGCTTTCCTCTGAACAAATCCTCCTCAGGTGAAGAAATTGTGATTTTGGAATGTTTCTGCAAATATGGGGGGGGGGGGATGAAAGCTGGAGGCATGGAGTAAGGAGTTGCATTGGGGATATTTACGATAAATTTATGTTGTTAGTGTATGATCTACATTTCTTTTTACTAAGACATCTAAAAAGGTAATCTGATTAGTGTCATAAGTTATCGTAAATTCAATACCCCATTTGTTTTCATTCAAATAAGTCACAAACTCCTTAAGATATACGATGTCAGATATCCATATCCATACCATCCAGCAATCATCCAAATATCTCCTCCATATATCAATTTCATCAATGTAGATGTTGTGAGCTCTAGTGCATATATCAGCACTGTTGGCACAGGAAGCATCAGTACAGTTTGTAACGCGTGCAATACTGCTGTACGTCTGACATACATAACATGAGCTAGGCAGGTCTGAGATTCATAGTACTGGCATGTGTGGTTGTGTGTGTCCATATATGTCACGTATTGTGGGGAATACATCTCAATTGTTACTCACTCTTCTGTACACTAGTGTACACATCTGTACAGACTGCAATGTAGAAAGCAGGACATAGGCAGGGGCATGTATCTCACACATGTGAGGTATCGGTATGTGCATGACATAGGTGTATTAATTACCGAATGCCACAGTGTGTGTATGTAGCACTGACTGGTCCCTGGGGTGAGGATGTATGTTACCATACTGAACTGATAAGACCCCTCCCACCATCCAGGTGATGCATTCAACTATCCGTGTTGATGTCCCTGATCTTAAGCCATACTGACTACCTGTACATGTCTATACGCTGTGGCACATCATGTAGGTGCACAGTACTGTGATGATGATTTGCACATAGGCAGGGGTCCTCATCCCATCAGTAGCAACTTTGTGAGAGTGTGTGTTACTGTGTCGGTGAAGCCGTGAGTGTGTGTGTGTGTGTGTGTGTGTGTGTGTGTGTGTGTGTGTGTGTGTGTGTGTGTGTGTGTGTGTTTGTTACAATGTCACTGAATACAAGTGTGTCAATACCTGAGTGTGTGGAGTTGTGTGTTGGCATCCTGTCATGGGAACGTGTATTACTGATTCCCATTTGCGGCATCACACTTCCCACTGGCCTCTACTCTTGTAATCAGCTAGACCACTCTCTTACCTCACCACTCCATGTAACTGTACCTGTGATGTCACCCTTTATGGATGTCACGTCTGTGGCCACAGTAGCTTAATACACAGCTATCATGCTCTTGGAACGGTAGACGTGTTTGTAACGTGGGGTATTCTCACTGGTATGTGGCAGCTACATGGTGCATGCTGGTATATTCATACATACCTGTGAGAAGTCCACATTGACATATGGGACAATTAACTGCGAACACTGACATCTACCGGCATGTGCAATTAGACCTGAAGAAGGACAGCAGAACATCAAGACCATCATGCATTTACTGTTGTTACACAAAACACATACTGTTAACAGTATTGTACACCTGTACTACATGGTATATCTGCTGCCTGCCAACAGTCCTCAACATTTGTAAACTACACATATCATCCTAGTCTGTTCACCCTATGCATCAGACCATATGAGCATGTCCTTGCACTGATGGTGTGGATGTCAGGCATGCAGCAGAGGCATCATCATATGCACAGGGTGTTAATGTTTGCCAGAGGCCTACACTGCACCATTGGATGACATCATGTGTGTAGGTTGGGGCCTCTGATCTAACTGGACATGTATGGATGTTATGCATGCGTGTGTTGTGGTGCCCTACATATGTGTACAGTGTGTGCGTGTATGTCTCCACACAGTTCTCCCATGTGTCTGACCTACACAGGGGTATTATTGACAGCTGCAGACTGTACAGGTGAGGTTTTACAGTTCACGGTGTCTGGCCATGGACATGTGACCTGTACCTGCCAGGGATTGCACGGGCACTACCAGACAGAGGTGCAGATTGGGTACTGTCTGATGTCACTAGTCCACTGGAACCATGTCTCTGTTGGGACTGTCCTGGGCCACGTGCATGTGGCCTGCTGTGTCGTGGTGTGGACAGCACAGCACCAGATGCACTACTGCTGCTACTGCCACTATGGGAGCGGGCATGTGAGGTAGCTCATACAAGAAGACCTGACACAGGTGATGTAGCAGGCCTACGTCCATGTGCCTGATGCCTCACTCCTACCAGATGCTCCAACACAGACAGCTCATGCTAGTGGATTGTCATGCTATGGTCAAGGACTCCAACCATGTCACCCAATCATCTATTCAAAGCATCAGCAATCTGCTGTTGAGCATTTACCATTGCCTGGATGCTGTTGTTTAAAGAATGGACAGCAGCCCTCTGTAGCCTCTGATATTCTCTGTTGTGCCATTCAGCACATGCCTGTGCCTCCATTACAGCCTGAAACATGAGTCTGGTGACACCAGATGCTGTGCTCTGTCATGCAGGAGCATGTTGGTCAGAGGTCCTCCTACAAGCAGCACTGGCCACGTGCCTGTGTGGGGCACCACCAGTAGTTTGGCTGACACCATGGTGTGCAGGCACACCTTCCATAGCACCCACACTTTCCTGTTCCAAGCTACCACGTGCCAACTGTCCTTTTTCTATGGCCACTGGTGATGAGGTATGTGCAGGTATGGGATCTGTGTGCGGGGATGAGGTGGATAGAGATGGAATAGCAACCAATGGCACAGTTTCAGCCCCTGACAACTCTGCCTGTGTCCCAATCATACATTCATCATCACTGCTAGAATCTGTGGGGACACTAACATCTGATGTATTGCAGGAGGGCAATGCACCTACATCACCTGTGAGGGCAGACAAGAACTGTACATTACAATCTATACAATAGACACACACACACACACACACACACACACACACACACACACACACATGCATGTGATATGACAGAAGGCATGTAACATGCATGTGATATGGCAGACGGCATGCAGCACAGAGAATAATAGAGGTAGTTATCATCCCTAGGTTGTGCACAGCAGCATGCATGTGTCATAGCAGACGGCATGCACATTACACAATCATAGTAGTGGTTAGCATACATCCCTGTGCTACACCATGTGGACCAGCACAGGTTAACAGTACACCTGCCTGATGTGTGGCATATGACCTTGATAATCACATGTAGTATGACAGGTGATCTGCTGACGTGTGCAATGCCATGCATACATGTTTAACACAATGGTGTCCTGTCAAATATACAGTGGGGCAATGATGTACCATTTCAGTGTTGTTTGTCCACCCTACATATGTACTGCTAATTTAGCTGATGTGCATGGCCATTGCAGGGAATCATGAGGCATCTCTAGTGCTATACAGTGTGAGTTACAGACAGGGTTCATAGCCATGACTGTGTTCAGATACAATACCTATATACTGTGGAATGTGACCCACGTCACTGAGGTGTATACACACTAAACCATAATGTGGAAGTTGTGACACAGGTCACTGATGGGTATACGGATGACACCCCTGCACATCTGCAACCATATTGCCGCAGCCTGGCAACTATGACCAGACATGGTGAACACGTCGGTACACCATTTCCCACATGACATCTGTGTACCACACACACACACTCACACACACACACACACACACACACACACACACACACACACACACACACATACACACATACACACAAGGAGCTAGTATGGCATTTATATCCATCACCAGCAATGGGAATGTACTGTATCTGTGGCCTGATGTGGATACTGTACAGGTGACTGCTGTCATGTTGCAACACCCTCAAGATGTTCAACACATATTATCTGGTGGATTGATGTTGCACCTACACAAGATGTGCACAGGCCTGTAGGATGTCTAGTGTTCCACATCTACATTATGACCATTATACAAAGGCCATGGCTGAACCATGTGTAGCCATTGTACGACAGGGTGTATGCACAAGCACAACACGTCTACTGTGTGCATTGCTCCATGTCTCTGGCCATATTCCATAGCCATGTGTGTACATGTGTTGTCCAAATTATTGTGATGGGCATCTATTTCACATGTCTGTGTTGTCCCGTATGACATATATGCTCCACTGACAACAGGGTTATGCAGATAAAGGATGGTATGTGGGATATGTTTTCAGGTTAGGTAGACAGCGTAGCAGCCAGGCCAATAGATGTCATGGACATGTCAAGATAGCACATCACATTGTGTGACATTCATAGCAGGGCTATGATCCACACCGGTGAAACCTGTGTGCTGGCCATACTCCAGCCCACTGTGTAGTACTGTTTGTATTCACCACATGTGTAGATCAGATCTGTTGTACATTCCTAAAGTAAGCAGCACCTCCACCATTGTATGCACAACTGTCAATACATCTGGCAATAAAGTTTGTGAGGATTCATGTCAGTGAGATGATTCACATAGTTTGCAAGTGTTGCACATGGGTAGTCATTGTGATGCATTGCAGGTCCAACCTGTATAATGTTACAGGACCATACATTATGTGTACATGCTGTGAATGGCCACATGGCAGATAGATTTGTGCATTATGGTTCCTGATAAGTAATAACACTCTCACCTGCAACGGCTGCTGTCACAGCGGAAGGCCAGAGGTACTTAAATAGGAGTAACACAGCAGTATGAGCATAATCTGCCATTGTATAAAGGCTACAGGGAGCAATGTGCATAACACATACACCAGTGCATTAGACTATACTATGGTGTATGCACATGTGTGCATACACAGAGTAGCATACTATAGTATGCAGCATGTGTGTATACATGCCTTGTATATGATGTTACATTGCATATTGTACAGTGACACATGCAGCTATATGGAATATAGTTGTTATAGGTGCAGTACTGACTTACCAGGCAACTCCAGGCTCAGTGGTTGAGAGATACCCACCTCCACAATATCGGCTAAGGCTTGTGGATGTGGTTCTGCAGGTGTCCCCAGGTTGGCCAGTAGCTCCTCTGTACATGTGAGTGGGGGCTGGGTTGGTGGTCCACCACCTGTTGCACCTTGTTCCCTGGCGATTGCATTCACACACTGTTTCACCCATCTAATGAGGTCTGTACAGTGTCTGCGCACCTGCTGGTATGTGCGGTTGTGGCCACCCACATCATTAACCCTCCTGTGAAGTTCCATCCACAGGGCATCCTGCTGCTGTGCATCCTGTGGCACATGGCTGAACAGGATATCATAATTGTTGAGTAGGTATGGGATGAGGGCCTCGTCCTCCAAGCATGTAAAAGGGGGAAGCCTTGCATGCGGCATACCTGGAAGACATAATGATGGAGACAGGTCTCATTACCTCAGAGACATACAGAGCTACAGCTGAACATACATGTCTATTGCATTAATTCAGTTTAAATAGTTGTATTTGCAAACCTACATGACACTGACGTGTTTGTGTCACACACATGTGACACTCATTGTTGAGTGGATATTATCACTATATATGTGTGTGTGTCACCTGATTACATTGCTCATACTCCATGTGGTTGCTGTCTTGATGTGGGCATGTCTGTTTGCCTGTACTGGTGTTCCTACCTATCAGCACATGGCTGGATGTGTCCACATTAATGCAGTCGACCTTAATGCAGTGTATATGTCACATATGAGGACTTACACTGCCTTAACAGACATGACCTGTGACCCTGCAGACATGCTCACATAAGGTTTTACATGTATGTGTTCTGCCATATACATCTACACGGCACTGTACAGTGATTCAACATCCTACCATGTATCACCTGTGTTGCACATGTTATACACATGGGACACTGGCTAGCCAGATGCCTGAGAGGGGAGCAATTTGCAGCTTTGATGGACAGGAATGCATAGTATGGCAGGACTATGTCAAGTGTATGAGACAAGGATCTGTCCAGCATGTGGTAGGTGGATGTCCATGAAGTATATGTTCGAGATCAGGATGAGTACGTGTAGCATGTCCAACATCACTGGGTTGGACATGGATTTATTCAGGGTATGCATCATGCTACATAATGGAGATGGGGGATGGGAAGGCTGGTGTAGGCCATCTGCACATGGCCAATACCCCTTAAAGGAAATATGTGATCTGATATGGGTCACTTGAGTGTTCTGTATGGCTGGATAATGATCTCTATATTCATGAATGGCACCCTATCATTATTAGGGTTGCCACATATGACTCTCTGACAGGTGTGGTGATGTAGCTATCACAGGAAAGACAACTGCCCAGCTGCATCCCTCACACACAAGTGTCCATTATTTTGATCGCTGCCTAGGTGGTAGTTCATGGGTACAGGGTTATTAACATAGGGATGACAATGCGAGTGAGCTATTGCTCCTATGTCATAGTCATTTGCATACTTCAATAGGCAAATGCCTTCTGTTTGTCTGTAAGGTATGGACTACAATGAGGGGGAATATAATTCATTAACCCTGACATACTGTAGCTGCCACTGGTGTGATGATCACGTATTATTCAGACACCTTCTGTAGTGTTGGTTCTGCCAGCAGTCCTGTTACAAAATACTCCTGTGACATAGGAATGTACATCTAGTATACCGAGTGTAGGTGGTACACAGTATGGGTGATGATGCCCTATGACCTGGCAAGGTTATGATATGCAGTGTGACATCAACCATACTGTCATCTACATCTGTACTGTTGACATCACTTAAGTGATCAAGGTTCATGACCTTCCAGACCAGACTCAGCAGGGTAGTAGTGCAGTACTTCCCATTATCATTGGTGTCGCCCCCTTTGTGGGTTGTAATACCTGTTGGTGTGCACCATTCTGTGTGTACATAACCTGACATGGAGCTATGTTTTACATGATGTGTACGTGGAGAGCATCTTGTTTTGCCATATGTGTATGATACAACATGTGATGTGGGCAGGTCCCATGCAGACTGAGTGCAGCTTGTACCTGCATAGTTGTGGGTACAGGGGCCCTGTGGTGTACATGGATATATGCTTGTGTACCTGTTGTGGGGAGGGGGCTGTGTGTTTATATTATCCAAGACCCTATCTGGATTGCTTATTCATGCTAAGCACTTGTTCAGGACTTGTAAACACTACGTAAGCTAATAATTACTATAGCACTCAATCTTCCACATCACCTACAGGTAAGGGTGAACAGGTTTTGTACATACTTTTCTCATTTGCATAGAGTAATGTAGCTCTTGTACTCACTTTCCTCACTTATCTAAGTGAATGTAGTTCTATATTCAGGCATGTCCAAGAGTCAACTGCCAGTGTTCTCACCTGTCTATCTGATGAATCTGGACATCCTGAGGCAATGTACACATTGCCTCATGTACACAGACAAGCCTCTCCACCTACCATCTAACACTACAACCTGTGAGAGATGCACTCATCTAGCTAAACTGGAGGTAAAGGCCTCTCCAACCAAGCCTGACCCTGACTGTCATGTGGAGAAGGTACACATTCGCAAAACACCACACTCATCACATAAGTCTCACTGAATCTACCCCACCATTAACTGGGAAAACTACTTGTGTACCAACACATTAGTTCAATGGTTTCTGGAATTCATAAACACCAATGCCTTGACTCAACATATCCACACACCCACCAGGGGCAACAATATCCTAGACCTAGTCATTACCAACATGAGTGACCGGTACTCCACACGTGAAGCCAACTCCTCGTTGGTCCATTCAAACCATGTGCTGAACACCGTTGATATCCACATCCTGCACCTACCCCAATTAAGGGAACCAAAGTATAATATGTCTACAAGGCCAACTAAATGCTTCTTAAGACAGACATGGTGGATGTCATGACACCCATGCAGATGGACAGTACTAATACAACTGCTGAATCCTACAGAAATGCACTCTATAAGCACTTACAGGAGTGCATGGCTTGAGCTATCCCAAACAGAACCAGGATGCTATACTCCTAATTAACTAAACCAATCTGGCGGTCCCCTGCCATAAACATATTGTACTACAGGACAGAACCCTAGGTCCGACTGTATACCAGTAACAACTGGCATCCCCCAGGGCTCACTCCTAGGACCCCTAATATTCGGTATATACTTCTCTGACATACAGACAAGCACAGGAGGGCTTTGGCTGAAAAGGTTTGCAGACGACTGCAAACTAGGGGACATAATTGTTTCCCCAGCTGTTACAGACACCCTCTGGAAGGGTCATACTGAGACGGATACCTGGTGTTAATATCATGGCATCAATCTAAATGCCTAAAAGTGCATAGTCATCCCCTTTGGATATAACTAATTACCCGTGGACTACCACATAGATGCTAGTCCCCTACATACAGAAAAGGTAATATGGGATCCAGAAACCCCAGTAGATAGCAATCTCTCCTTCGATACCCATAATGACTAGGTGGTTAGAATATCCTTCTACATGGCCCCCTAATCTCTAATGGGTTCGCATCCAGATCAGAGAGGCCATTGTGACTCTATACATGTCATATTAGACCCATTAAAGGATACAAACCCCATTTGGGATATACCTTACAAGACAACTGCAACAGCTTGAAAGACCACACCAGTACCACACCAAGAGGATTACTGACCTCAAACAGATGACCTGTGCAACCCAACCTACGAAACTCCAGCTGTACTCAGTTGCACACCGCATACTCACAGGTGATCTCTGCTTGACATACAAGGCCCATGTCCAACCCTGTATTGCTGGATATGCTCCACCTAAACAGAAGACCCTGAGAGCCACATGCTCTAGGGATATACACCTAACCACAACATGAGTAGGACGTGCTGGATGGATAGATTCCTGACCCAGACACTCCCTATGCTTTGGAACATGATTCCAATGTACATCAGGCAGGGCCCCTCATGAGCACTCTTCAAGGGAAACCTTGACGTGTGGATGGGAGACAGACATATACCCCAAGATCACTGCAGTGGATCTGCGGGACAAAGGCACAGGGAACTATTGTCTCTGCCATTAAGAGGCACAGGGAACCAACCTATGGGGGTGGCAAAAGCCAACACACGCTAGCTAGGCTTACAAATACCCTTGGTAAGACAGCCTAGTACCTACCTTTGCACATATTACATGTCTTATGTGCATGGATAGTTAAATAGTTCTTCCACTTTACTTTGCTATTATGCTGATAAACTGTGGGCTCACTAAAAGACATGTATCCTGTTACTGTGTATTGTAAATGCCAATTGACAAAACTAATGTTTGCCTAACATTACAGTAGTGTTATGTAGCTTGTAATACATATCTGCCTACAATACTATACATTACACAGTTATTGACACAATATCCCACAATGCAAAACATACTTGCACAGTGGCCCAAACTTCCACATGTTATTCTCTGTAATACACCCATACATATGGCTACAGTTACAATATATCAGCATATACTATCCCTTGTTATAGCACATACTTGTTGAATGAGCCCTGCCACTGACATCAGCTGGTGAGGAGTTTTTCTGTTCAAAGCCCTTATATAGTATCCCTTGTGGTGTATGCGGTGTTTGCCTTGTGACCTATAGCAGTACACACAAATACTACAAGGTTTACTATGCTCAACAATACATCACTATAAGATAACTGTTTTCACTATATGGATTGCATGCACTTTAAATACTACAGAATAGTACTACATATACAGACATACTGACTGTTCTACATACCTTATTAGTAACCCTAGGTGTCATTAACTGTTGATTCAATCTTTTTCAATTTGTGTTTCAATGTTCTTTGTAACATTCCGCTGGTATATATGGATGGTTTGAATGTGTGATAACACATCCTTTTCTAGTTACATATTGGTAACATGTGGTATCCTGTCCAACAATTGCTGTTCCAAAATAGTTAATTGGATGCACATCAGCTGTGCAGCTACTCCATTAGCCGATACCATAACAACAGTGGTGTATAAGTGAGTACTCCTTTTGGGTGGTGTCCATTTTCCTTACTTTCAAGGGAGACACCCTAGATGTGTTATTGTGATATATTTCAACAGCTATATGGAGACACACAGAGATATATTAGCTTCATGACTCCCATGGACTGTGTGTAATGGCTAGACGATTTAGTTTTACATGTGAGTACAGCTGTTATATTTCGGAACAGTGCTACTTATGCAGGGTTTGTTTGTAGCTGATACTTCTGCAGATATTTAAGTCTGGCAAGGATGTTTGGCCAGCTCAAGGCCATATGGCTATGCATAAAATGTTATGTTGTGTACAGTGTGGTCACCAGACATCCTTGATTTGGTGTACAAGTGTAGCAAACTGTGCTGTTACTCACTAATTGCTAACACATCCCGGTGTACGCACAACCTTCTAAAACAGGATTAGTGCAAACAAACCCTATTACATCAGCAGCTGTTCCATTGTATAACAGCAGCTATTTCACATAGGGCCATATTAGTGTGTCTCTGATAAGGTATGTTAAGGCTTCTGCAGATATCGTACAGTGTGTGAATGATTTGTGATGTTATTACAGTTTGTATTGTAATATGTTTGGGTATGGGGGTGATGTTGGTGGATGTGCTTAGCATATGCAGGTGTGTAGGAACTGCTTTTATACATAATCACTATGTGCATGAGGGTTCCTTCCCTATTTGAACACCTATCCTTTTGTGGACTAATACAATGGTAATTGCAGGCTGATTCATTAAGGCACTGTTATGTGGTTCCTGTATAGCATGCAGGTGATGTTAGTCCTTGAATCTCTTCGGTAATACATCTGAATGTAATAACGTGTTGCTACATGATAGCTGTGTAGTTCTGTCATAGGTATTTGCAGTCATCATAGTTGTGTTGGTGACTGACCCTCTTTGGCTAGGGTTGCCACCTTTTCATATGGCCATAGTGGTCCTTTTCGGGGCACACATCTGATTTTACAGGCCGACATAAACCCAAGGTCAGTACAAGAGATAGAAATTTCCTTTCTTGCCTAATTATAAGCTTATTCTTTTAGCCGTTTAGTTGCTTATCCTGTTTCCTGTACCATGTAGGTATTTTAGATACAGAAATAACTATTGTATGCAACTATTACAGTACATATGGGACATAATTATGTCCTACAATCCCAGGATATTTGCCACATTTAATATCTTTGGTCAGGACACAACCGCCCAAAGAGGGAGTGTCCCTCGCAAAGTGGGACAGGTGGTAACACTATCATTGGCTCATGTCCATAGCACATATTTGTAATGGTGTATAGGCATATACTCTCCATATCCTTTGTTCATAAAGGTTGGTAGTGGCAGTATGTGTGACTGCTATGGTCTATGTTATACACATATGTGAAAACTTCAACAGCTGTATACGGGAGACCTATGGAATCCCAAAACCACAGTGTTCCAATGCACACAGTACCATGACCAGACTCCCAACCCCACATTACCGACATTGACAGTAACTCGCGAAGGTACCACGAACATGGAACACACAAATGCACACACAGACACACTGCTACCCAACACATCCAAACAAACCATCCTACACTACGTATGAGCAGGTGGCCAAGCCCCCCTACACCCCCCCCATGTAGGTGTCTGCACCCCCCACACCACCCCTTACTTTAATATTCCACATGCTAGGTCGCAGAGACGCACAAAGCTAACCCACAACCACACATTACAGTCCCCCAAGAACACACACCACACACAGATCACACACTTACACACACTACAGCCCTAAGAAATACACGTACACACAGTAACCTACCCAAACCACAACACCAGAAGCACTGACTAACTGTCCATTAACATCATGAGATTACACCTCGCGCATCTGGTGTTTCAGTACTGTGTTTTTTCGGACCTTAAGCCTCGGGATTACGCGCGTCGGTATGTAAAGCAGTCGGTATGTGGTAGGTATCCCATTTATATGTACCTCCATGGTTATGTAAATGTTGTTAACCTATCTATATATCTTCATATATATGTATATCCCCATATATCATATATATATGATGATGTATATAGATATATATATATATATAGATAGATAGATATAGATAGATAGATAGATAGATAACATACACCTTTCATTGAGTACATGCTGGTTTGTCCTGTTTCAACACATTCCTACCTTTTGTGTTTTATCTTGTCAGTATACACGACTGCCATTGGTACATCTCAGGTAGCTTAGTTGTATGTTATTGTGATGAATGTGTACATGGTTGCATGTTCTAATCCTGGCAGTGATATCTTACTTCTCAGAGCAGGCACTGGTAGTGCAAGGGTGATTAACGCACATTTCAGTGGCTGTGTGCTCCACATGTTTATTATTCTGTGGAGAACTATCTATATATGCAAGCTGTGTTTAAGGTATACTATGTAACATGTACATATCTGTGAAAATTCCTGTCAGGGATACTCCCCATTATTTGGAACTACAGCCCTGATTACATTATACAAAATCCCTTACTGACACTTTGGGGGAATCCTTGCAGAGTAGGTGGTGAACAGTATCTACACCCGAGGGATCCCACAAGTGGCTCTGCTCCACAGAGGGACAGTTAGTTGATCGATGGGGTGGCGACAGCAGACACATTTTGCCTGTGCTTATGAGTGGCCTCGGCAGTTGGCCATGTACCTACCTATGTATCTATGAACCTGTACATACAGTATGGACACATGCTCATAGCTTAATTTACTGTTCAGGTATTGACTTACCTCGTGCCAATGGTGGTTGTGTGTACAATAGTTGAGGGCTACCTATGTAAGATGCACACAGTAGACCACCTATACATGGCAATTTACAGGTGGTCGTGTGTGTGTGCCATCCATGTTTGCTGTGTGTGGAGAAGGGTGTCAGTCCATGAGTGCCTACACTGTCAGTGTGGGTGCTGTATGTTCCCTCTTTGCCAAGGCATGGGCATACTGGGCATGCCTCAGTCTGCCTACTGGGGCTAACACAGGGTGTTTATGGTCTGAGTCCCCCTGTGCCTGTGGGTCCTTTGGCAATGGTGGTGGACTGTGAGGGCCTTGACCATTCTGTACCTGCTACAGCTGTTTCTGCAGGATCATATTGTGTAGCATGGCACATATTATGAAGATGTGGGCACACGTTCCTGAAGAGTACTGCAAGGCTTCACCAGATATGTCAAAACAACAGAACCATGATTTCAGTATCCCAAACATGCGCTCTATGATGATTTTGGTTTCTGCGTGTGCCTCATTATGGCGTTCTTGCGTGGCTGTGTGTGTATTTCTGATGGGAGTCATCATCCACAGTTCCAGTGCATTGCCAGAATCCCCCACCAGGTGGCCATATGGGATGTACCCCCTGGCAAATACCTGATACAGCTGTGAGGCATGCCAGATGTGGG